>NW_025746679.1:0-93425 GCF_021184085.1 Oncorhynchus gorbuscha
GGATGGAGGGATGCAGGGAGGGAGAGAGGGAGAGGGATGGATGGAGGGATGATGGAGAGATGAGGAAGGAGGGAGAGAGGGAGAGGGAGAGATGAATGGATGGATGGATGGAGGGATGAAGAGGAGGGGGGAGAGAGAGGGAGATGGGGATGGAGGAGAGAGAGGGATGGATGGAGGGATGCAGGGAGGGAGAGAGGGAGGGATGGAGGGATGATGGAGGGATGCAGGGAGGGAGAGAGGGATGGATGGAGGGATGCAGGGAGGGGAGAGGGTGGATGGAGGGATGGATGGAGGATGCAGGGAGGGAGAGAGGGATGGATGGAGGGATGATGAGGGAGGGAGGGGAGAGAGAGGGATGGATGGAGGGATGCAGGGAGGGAGAGAGATGGATGGAGGGATGCAGGGAGGGAGAGAGGGAGGGATGGATGGAGGGATGCAGGGAGAGAGAGGGATGGATGGAGGGATGCAGGGAGGGAGAGAGGGAGAGGGATGGATGGATGGATGGAGCGATGAAGGGAGGAGAGAGGGAGAGAGAGAGGGATGGATGGAGGGATGAAGGGAGGGAGAGAGGGAGAGGGATAGAGAGAGGGATGGATGGAGGGATGCAGGGAGGGAGAGAGGGATGGATGGAGGGATGGATGGAGGGATGCAGGGGAGGGAGAGAGGGATGGATGGAGGGATGCAGGGAGGGGAGAGAGGTAAGAGAGAGGGATGGATGGATGGATGCAGGGAGGGAGAGAGGGATGGATGGAGGGATGCAGGGAGGAAGAGAGGGTAAGAGAGAGGGATGGATGGAGGGATGCAGGGAGGAGAGAGGGATGGATGGAGGGATGCAGGGAGGGAGAGAGGGTAAGAGAGGGATGGATGGAGGGATGCAGGGAGGGAGAGAGGGATGGATGGAGGGATGCAGGGAGGGAGAGAGGGTAAGAGAGAGGGATGGATGGAGGGATGCAGGGAGGGAGAGAGGGATGGATGGAGGGATGGATGGAGGGATGGATGGAGGGATGAATGGAGGGAGAGAGGGATGGATGGAGGGATGCAGGGAGGGAGAGAGGGTAAGAGAGAGGGATGGATGGAGGGATGCAGGGAGGGAGAGGGTAAGAGAGAGGGATGGATGAAGGGAGGAGAGAGGGTAAGAGAGGGAAGGATGGAGGGATGAAGGGAGGGAGAGAGGGTAAGAGAGAGGGATGGATGGAGGGATGCAGGGAGGGAGAGAGGGTAAGAGAGAGGGATGGATGGAGGGATGAAGGGAGGGAGAGAGGGTAAGAGACAGGGATGGATGGAGGGATGAAGGGAGGGAGAGAGGGTAAGAGAGGGATGGATGGAGGGATGCAGGGAGGGAGAGAGGGTAAGAGAGAGAGATGGATGGAGGGATGAAGGGAGGAGAGAGAGGGAGAGAGAGGGATGGATGGAGGGATGAAAGCGAGGAGGGAGAGGTAAGAGAGAGGGATGGATGGAGGGATGCAGGGAGGGAGAGAGGGTAAGAGAGATGGATGGATGGAGGGATGCAGGGAGGGGAGAGGGTAAGAGAGAGGGATGGATGGAGGGATGAAGGGAGTGAGAGAGGGTAAGAGAGATGGATGGAGGGATGCAGGGAGGGAGAGAGGGTAAGAGAGAGGGATGGATGGAGGGATGAAGGGAGGGAGAGAGGGTAGAGAGAGGGATGGATGGAGGGATGCAGGGAGGGAGAGAGGGTAGAGAGAGGGATGGATGGAGGGATGAAGGGAGGGAGAGAGGGAGAGAGAGAGGGATGGATGGAGGGATGAAGCGAGGAGGAGGGAGAGAGGGATGGATGGAGGGATGCAGGGAGGAGAGAGGGTGGAGAGAGAGGGATGGATGGAGGGATGATGGAGGGAGAGGAGAGAGGGATGGATGGAGGGATGATGGAGGGATGAGAGGGGAGAGAGAGAGGATGGATGGAGGGATGCAGGGAGGGAGAGAGGGTAAAGAGAGGGATGGATGGAGGGATGAAGGGAGGAGAGAGAGGGTAAGAGAGAGGGATGGATGGAGGGATGCAGGGAGGGAGAGAGGGTAAGAGAGATGGATGGAGGGATGAAGGGAGGGAGAGAGGGTAAGAGAGAGGGATGGATGGAGGGATGAGGGGAGAGGAGAGAGGGGGAAGAGAGAGGGATGGATGGAGGGATGCAGGGAGGGAGAGAGGGTAAGAGAGGGATGGATGGAGGGATGAAGGGAGGGAGAGAGGGTAAGAGAGAGGGATGGATGGAGGGATGAAGGGAGGGAGAGAGGGATGGATGGAGGGATGCAGGGAGGGAGAGAGGGTAAGAGAGAGGGATGGATGGAGGGATGAAGGGAGGGAGAGAGGGGAGAGAGATGGATGGGAGGGATGAAGGGAGGGAGAGAGGGTAAGAGAGAGGGATGGATGGAGGGATGCAGGGAGGGAGAGAGGGTAAGAGAGAGGGATGGATGGAGGGATGAAGGAGGGAGAGAGGGTAAGAGAGAGGGATGGATGGAGGGATGAAGGGAGGGAGAGAGGGTAAGAGAGAGGGATGGATGGAGGGATGCAGGGAGGAGAGAGGGTAGAGAGAGGGATGGATGGAGGGATGAAGGGAGGGAGAGATGGTAAGAGACAGGGATGGATGGAGGGATGAAGGGAGGGAGAGAGGGTGGATGGAGAGAGAGGGATGGATGGAGGGATGCAGGGGAGGGAGAGAGGGTAAGAGAGAGGGATGGATGGAGGGATGAAGGGAGGGAGAGAGGGTAAGAGAGAGGGATGGATGGAGGGATGCAGGAGGGAGAGAGGGTCGGATGGAGAGATGGATGGAGGGATGAAGGGAGGGAGAGAGGGATAGAGAGAGGGATGGATGGAGGGATGAAGGGAGGAGAGAGGGTAAGAGAGAGGGATGGATGGAGGGATGCAGGGAGGGAGAGAGGGACGGATGGAGAGATGGATGGAGGGATGAAGGGAGGGATAGAGGGTAAGAGAGAGGGATGGATGGAGGGATGCAGGGAGGGAGAGAGGGACGGATGGAGAGATGGATGGAGGGATGAAGGGAGGGAGAGAGGGATAGAGAGAGGGATGGATGGAGGGATGCAGGGAGGGAGAGAGGGATGGATGGAGGGATGGATGGAGGGATGCAGGGAGGGAGAGAGGGATGGATGGAGGGATGCAGGGAGGGAGAGAGGGTAAGAGAGAGGGATGGATGGAGGGATGCAGGGAGGGAGAGAGGGATGGATGGAGGGATGCAGGGAGGGAGAGAGGGTAAGAGATAGGGATGGATGGAGGGATGCAGGGAGGGAGAGAGGGATGGATGGAGGGATGAATGGAGGGAGAGAGGGATGGATGGAGGGATGCAGGGAGGGAAAGAGGGTAAGAGAGCGGGATGGATGGAGGGATGCAGGGAGGGAGAGAGGGATGGATGGAGGGATGAATGGAGGGAGAGAGGGATGGATGGAGGGATGCAGGGAGGGAAAGAGGTTAGAGAGAGGGATGGATGGAGGGATGAAGGGAGGGAGAGAGGGTAAGAGACAGGGATGGATGGAGGGATGAAGGAGGGAGAGAGGGTAAAGAGAGAGGGATGGATGGAGGGATGCAGGGAGGGAGAGAGGGTAAGAGAGAGAGATGGATGGAGGGATGAAGGGAGGGAGAGAGGAGAGAGAGAGGGATGGATGGAGGGATGAAGCGAGGGAGAGAGGGTAAGAGAGAGGGATGGATGGAGGGATGAAGGGAGGAGAGAGGGTAAGAGAGAGGGATGGATGGAGGGATGCAGGGAGGGAGAGAGGGTAAGAGAGAGGGATGGATGGAGGGATGAAGGGAGGAGAGAGGGTAAGAGAGAGGGATGGAGGGATGCAGGGAGGAGAGAGGGTAGAGAGAGGGATGGATGGAGGGATGCAGGGAGGGAGAGAGGGTAGAGAGAGGGATGGATGGAGGGATGAAGGGAGGGAGAGAGGGTAAGAGAGAGGGATGGAGGGATGCAGGGAGGGAGAGAGGGTAAGAGAGAGGGATGGATGGAGGGATGCAGGGAGGGAGAGAGGGTAAGAGAGAGGGATGGATGGAGGGATGAAGGGAGGGGAGAGGGGAGAGAGAGGGATGGATGGAGGGATGAAGGGAGGGAGAGAGGGATGGATGGAGGGATGCAGGGAGGGAGAGAGGGTAAGAGAGAGGGATGGATGGAGGGATGAAGGGAGGAGAGAGGGTAAGAGAGAGGGATGGATGGAGGGATGCAGGGAGGGAGAGAGGGATGGATGGAGGGATGCAGGGAGGAGAGAGGGTAAGAAAGAGGGATGGATGGAGGATGCAGGGGAGAGAGAGGGATGGATGGAGGGATGCAGGGAGGGAGAGAGGGAGAGGGATGGATGGATGGATGGAGGGATGAAGGGAGGGAGAGAGGGATGGATGGAGAGATGCAGGGAGGGAGAGAGGGTAAGAGAGGGATGGATGGAGGGATGAAGGGAGGAGAGAGGGTAAGAAAGAGGGATGGATGGAGGGATGCAGGGAGAGAGAGGGATGGATGGAGGGATGCAGGGAGGGAGAGAGGGAGAGGGATGGATGGATGGATGGAGGGATGAAGGGAGGGAGAGAGGAGAGAGAGAGGGATGGATGGAGGGATGAAGGGAGGGAGAGAGGGTAAGAGAGAGGGATGGATGGAGGGATGCAGGGAGGGAGAGAGGGATGGATGGAGAGGCAGCGATGAAAAGGACATGATTTTGGACCATGAAGGAAGGAGGAGGGTTGTGGGTAAAAAGTGAGGATGAGAAGAAAGAAAGGTAAAACTGAGTTTACTACTTGTGGAAGCATCCCCCTACTATAACTGACAGATATAACATTAGTATGGTAATGGTATTCATCAGTGTTAGAATCAAACACACACACACACACACACACACACACACACACACACACACACACACACACACACACACACACACACACACACACACACACACACACACACACACACACACACACACACACACACACACACACACACACACACACACACACACACACACACACAATCAGACAGGCAGCCTGACAAAGCTGATAGAGAAGAGAAGTACTTTACATATCACAGACAGCTTTCCCCCCAAGGGGAGAGTTCAACCTCAGAAGACAACACAAAGAACACAGGATTTTTCACCAAAGTATTGTAACTATTTTCTCTTGTATTGTCCAGAGAGAACTTTTAAACTCATTAGAGATATGAACCAGTGTTCCATCCAACAATGCTCCACTTGGTTGATATTATAAACAAGGGAGTATCAACAAACAATGTGTGAGCATCCCGAAAAGCAGAGTAGCAAACATGATCTTTCTTATGAAGACCCAGTGCGAGAGAAAACGATTCCTTCAATGTACGCTAACAGAGCTTTGTATGGGCTAACTGTACACACCTTCTTGGCCTTGGTTAAAGCTAAATCTTTTTATTGTTAGCCGAAGCTAAAGCTATTTGTTGTTTGCCTAAATTAAATCTATTTCTATATTCTACGCTAAAGAAGCGAACATATACTGTACGCTAATGCTTGCCCCCACCCAGTCACATCGTTGACCTTGTCGTTAGTGGAAGATATTTGTTGTTAGCTGAAGTTAAACCTATTTCTCCATTGTACTCTAATAAAGCTGATGGTAGCAGCTGATGCTAGCCCACCCACTCACCTCTTTGGCATTTTTGAAGCAAAAGCGATTTGTTTTTAGTCAAAGCTGAACCTATTTCCCCATTGTGCGCTAACAAAGCTAACATATACTCCAATTCTAGTCCACCCTACAACCTATTTGGCCTTGGTTTTTAGCTGTATTGTAAGAGTTCTCTGAAAAAACGCATGTGCTCAATGACAGACAAAATGTCGCTCACCTCTTTGGCCTGATAAAGCTAAAGTTAGTTGGTGTTTACCCAAAGTTAAACCTAATGTATTTCTCCATTGGACTCCAACAAAGCTAACTTGCAGGCCCATCCACTCACCTCTTTGGCCTTGTTGAAGGTAAAGCTAGTTGGTGTTAATTAAGCTAAACCTAATGTATTTCTCCATTGGACTCCTACAAAGCTAACTTGCAGGCCCATCCACTCACCTCTTTGGCCTTGTTGAAGGTAAAGCTAGTTGGTGTTAATTAAGCTAAACCTAATGTATTTCTCCATTGGACTCCTACAAAGCTAACTTGCAGGCCCATCCACTCACCTCTTTGGCCTTGTTGAAGGTAAAGCTAGTTGGTGTTAATTAAGCTAAACCTAATGTATTTCTCCATTGCAGGCTAACACTAGCTTGCCACTCACCTCTTTGGCCTTGTTGCGACTCCTCATGTTCTCGGCGATGTACTTGACGCTCTCGATGGCCTGTTTAATCTCCGGGGACAGGACGGAGAAGGCCACCACCGTGTTGATGCTCTGAGGACTCAGCTGGCGGCTCAGTTTCCCCGGATCTGTTGTCTCTAGGGTCTCCTTCCCATGTTGGCAGGGGCAAGGGCACTTCTTTCCCCCTCTTTCTCCACATCCTCCCTCAGTCAGTTTGTTGTCTCCGAACTCCAGGCAGTTCCCTCCCTGCTGGGAATTGAAGAGAATGGAATGGAATGGAAAATAATAGAGTAGAATAGAATAGAGTACAATAGAATAGAGTAGAATATAATATAATTCATAAGGTTTCTAGAAATCCCAGTTAAAGGATTCCTGCATGTCCTGCTTATTTGATCCGGACTCCTGATTAAAGTGTATTAATCTCCCCCACGTTAACCTCTACCATTATGGGAATATATCAGGGACTAGGTGGGACAACACAGTGTATTAATCTCCCCCACATGTTAACCTCTACCATTATGGGAATATATCAGGGACTAGGTGGGACAACACAGTGTATTAATCTCCCCCACATGTTAACCTCTACCATTATGGGAATACATACGGGACTAGGTGGGACAACAAAGTGTATTAATCTCCCCCACATGTTAACCTCTACCATTATGGGAATATATCAGGGACTAGGTGGGACAACACAGTGTATTAATCTCCCCCACATGTTAACCTCTACCATTATGGGAATACATACGGGACTAGGTGGGACAACAAAGTGTATTAATCTCCCCACATGTTAACCTCTACCATTATGGGAATATATCAGGGACTAGGTGGGACAACAAAGTGTATTAATCTCCCCCACATGTTAACCTCTACCATTATGGGAATACATACGGGACTAGGTGGGACAACAAAGTGTATTAATCTCCCCCACATGTTAACCTCTACCATTATGGGAATATATCAGGGACTAGGTGGGACAACAAAGTGTATTAATCTCCCCCACATGTTAACCTCTACCATTATGGGAATATATCAGGGACTAGGTGGGACAACAAAGTGTATTAATCTCCCCCACATGTTAACCTCTACCATTATGGGAATATATCAGGGACTAGGTGGGACAACAAAGTGTATTAATCTCCCCCACATGTTAACCTCTACCATTATGGGAATACATACGGGACTAGGTGGGACAACAAAGTGTATTAATCTCCCCCACATGTTAACCTCTACCATTATGGGAATATATCAGAGACTAGGTGGGACAACAAAGTGTATTAATCTCCCCCACATGTTAACCTCTACCATTATGGGAATATATCAGAGACTAGGTGGGACAACAACGTGTATTAATCTCCCCCACATGTTAACATCTACCATTATGGGAATATATCAGAGACTAGGTGGGACAACAAAGTGTATTAATCTCCCCCACATGTTAACATCTACCATTATGGGAATATATCAGGGACTAGGTGGGACAACAAAGTGTATTAATCTCCCCACATGTTAACCTCTACCATTATGGGAATATATCAGGGACTAGGTGGGACAACAAAGTGTATTAATCTCCCCACATGTTAACCTCTACCATTATGGGAATATATCAGGGACTAGGTGGGACAACAAAGTGTATTAATCTCCCCACATGTTAACCTCTACCATTATGGGAATATATCAGGGACTAGGTGGGACAACACAGTGTATTAATCTCCCCACATGTTAACCTCTACCATTATGGGAATATATCAGGGACTAGGTGGGACAACACAGTGTATTAATCTCCCCCACATGTTAACCTCTGGGACAACAAAGTGTATAAATCTCCCCCACATGTTAACCTCTACCATTATGGGAATACATACGGGACTAGGTGGGACAACAAAGTGTATTAATCTCCCCACATGTTAACCTCTACCATTATGGGAATATATCAGGGACTAGGTGGGACAACACAGTGTATTAATCTCCCCCACATGTTAACCTCTACCATTATGGGAATACATACGGGACTAGGTGGGACAACAAAGTGTATTAATCTCCCCACATGTTAACCTCTACCATTATGGGAATATATCAGGGACTAGGTGGGACAACAAAGTGTATTAATCTCCCCCACATGTTAACCTCTACCATTATGGGAATACATACGGGACTAGGTGGGACAACAAAGTGTATTAATCTCCCCACATGTTAACCTCTACCATTATGGGAATATATCAGGGACTAGGTGGGACAACAAAGTGTATTAATCTCCCCCACATGTTAACCTCTACCATTATGGGAATATATCAGGGACTAGGTGGGACAACAAAGTGTATTAATCTCCCCCACATGTTAACCTCTACCATTATGGGAATATATCAGGGACTAGGTGGGACAACAAAGTGTATTAATCTCCCCCACATGTTAACCTCTACCATTATGGGAATACATACGGGACTAGGTGGGACAACAAAGTGTATTAATCTCCCCCACATGTTAACCTCTACCATTATGGGAATATATCAGAGACTAGGTGGGACAACAAAGTGTATTAATCTCCCCCATATGTTAACCTCTACCATTATGGGAATATATCAGAGACTAGGTGGGACAACAACGTGTATTAATCTCCCCCACATGTTAACATCTACCATTATGGGAATATATCAGAGACTAGGTGGGACAACAAAGTGTATTAATCTCCCCCACATGTTAACATCTACCATTATGGGAATATATCAGGGACTAGGTGGGACAACAAAGTGTATTAATCTCCCCCACATGTTAACCTCTACCATTATGGGAATATATCAGGGACTAGGTGGGACAACACAGTGTATTAATCTCCCCCACATGTTAACCTCTACCATTATGGGAATATATCAGGGACTAGGTGGGACAACAAAGTGTATTAATCTCCCCACATGTTAACCTCTACCATTATGGGAATATATCAGAGACTAGGTGGGACAACAAAGTGTATTAATCTCCCCACATGTTAACCTCTACCATTATGGGAATATATCAGAGACTAGGTGGGACAACAAAGTGTATTAATCTCCCCCACATGTTAACCTCTACCATTATGGGAATATATCAGGGACTAGGTGGGACAACAAAGTGTATTAATCTCCCCCACATGTTAACCTCTACCATTATGGGAATATATCAGGGACTAGGTGGGAGAACAAAAAGGAACATTGATACTTGAAGGAATTAAACCATAAAATTTTCTATTGATCAATTCGACAATCCCTCCCTCCCTCCCAACACCAAACCAACCAACCCACCAACCCACCCATTGATACTTGAAGGTATTAACCCATTCAGTCATCTATTGATCAGTTTGTTAATCCCTCCCTCCCGCCAAACACCAAACCAACCAACCAACTCACCAACCCACCAACCCACCCACCAGCCAACAAACCAGACACCCACCAACAACCCAATATGCCAACCAGCCAGCTAACCAACCAACCAACCCGCCAACCCACCCACCAAGCAACCAACCAACCCACCGTCAGACTATTCTTCCTCTTCTTTCCTCCTTTCCCTCCTCCACCACCTCCTCCTGCTCCTCTCTCCTCCCCGCTGTCTGAACAGAGGGCCTTGCCGTCCTGGTCTATGGGCCGTCTCATCAGCATGACTCTTGGTAGCACCCTGATGGACACAGAACAATTAACAATACTGTCGTCAGCATGACTCTTGGTAGCACCCTGATGGACACAGAATAATTAACAATACTGTCGTCAGCATGACTCTTGGTAGCACCCTGATGGACACAGAATAATTAACAATACTGTCATCAGCATGACTCTGGGTAGCACCCTGATGGACACAGAACAATTAACAATACTGTCATCAGCATGACTCTGGGTAGCACCCTGATGGACACAGAACAATTAACAATACTGTCATCAGCATGACTCTGGGTAGCACCCTGATGGACACAGAACAATTAACAATACTGTCATCAGCATGACTCTGGGTAGCACCCTGATGGACACAGAACAATTAACAATACTGTCATCAGCATGACTCTGGGTAGCACCCTGATGGACACAGAACAATTAACAATACTGTCATCAGCATGACTCTGGGTAGCACCCTGATGGACACAGAACAATTAACAGTACTTCAGTGTATTGTAAATATAATAATTCTATGTATATTATAGTATTGTATAGTATAGTAGTGTATTGTATAGTGTTGTATAGGCATGTATTGTATTGTATTGGCATTGTATTTTATAGTATTGTATTTCATTGTATAGTATTTCATTGTATTGTATTACATTGCATTGCATAGTAGTAGTGTATAGTATTGTAGTGTATTATATTATATTGGTACTAGTATTGTTAACTCTTACCATTATGTATTGGTATTGTATTCTATAGCATTGTATTGTATAGGCATTGTATCCTATAGTAATGCATTAAATAGTATTGGTATTGTATTGTATTTTATTGTATATTATTGTGTAGGTATTGTATTGTATAGGTAGTATACTGAAGAACAACAAACACAGAAAACAAAATAAATTAGAATCTACACTGATACAAAACACTAAGAACACCTTCCTAATATTGAGTTGGTCTAAGAGTTGGGCTAAGACTTGGTCTGAGTGTTGGGCTAAGACTTGGTCTGAGAGTTGGGCTAAGACTTGGTCTAAGAGTTGGGCTAAGACTTGGTCTGAGAGTTGGGCTAAGACTTGGTCTGAGAGTTGGTCTGAGAGTTGTGCTAAGAGTTGGACTGAGAGTTGGACTGAGAGTTGGGCTAAGACTTGGTCTGAGAGTTGGTCTGAGAGTTGTGCTAAGAGTTGGACTGAGAGTTGGGCTAAGACTTGGTCTGAGAGTTGGGCTAAGACTTGGTCTGAGAGTTGGGCTAAGACTTGGTCTAAGAGTTGGGCTAAGACTTGGTCTAAGAGTTGGGCTAAGACTTGGTCTAAGAGTTGGGCTAAGACTTGGTCTGAGAGTTGGTCTAAGACTTGGTCTAAGAGTTGGGCTAAGACTTGGTCTAAGAGTTGGGCTAAGACTTGGTCTGAGAGTTGGGCTAAGACTTGGTCTGAGAGTTGGTCTAAGACTTGGTCTAAGAGTTGGGCTAAGACTTGGTCTGAGAGTTGGTCTAAGACTTGGTCTAAGAGTTGGGCTAAGACTTGGTCTGAGAGTTGGTCTGAGAGTTGTGCTAAGAGTTGGACTGAGAGTTGGACTGAGAGTTGGGATGAGAGTTGGGCTAAGAGTTGGGCTGAGAGTTGGTATAAGAGTTGAGCTAACAGTTGAGCTAACAGTTGAGATACGCGTTGGTCTAAGAGTTGAGCTACGAGTTGAGCTAATTCTCTCTCTTACCTGAGGAAGACGGACCTGACCCAGCCCGGCATGGTGTGGGTCATTGGCGTACGGTAGTGGACGTTCAAGACGAACACGGTGATGACGATGGAGAGGGTGACGAAGATCATAGTGAAGAGGAGGTACTCCCCGATGAGGGGGATGACCAGGGAGGTGGATGGGATGGTCTCAGTGATCACCAGAAGGAACACAGTGAGGGAGAGGAGGACAGAGATACAGAGGGTCACCTGTTGGGTGAGGGAGAGAGAGGAGAGAGAGGAGAGAGAGGAGAGAGAGAGAGAGAGAGAGAGAGAGAGAGAGAGAGAGCGAGAGAATGAGAGAGAGAGAGAATGAGAGAGAGAGAGAGAGAGAGAGAGAGAGAGAGAGAGAGAGAGAGAGAGAGAGAGAACAAGAGAGAGAACGAGAGAGAGAGAGAGAGAGAGAGAGAGAGAGAGAGAGAGAGAGAGAGAGAGAGAGAGAGAGAAAGAGAGAGGGAGAGAGAGAGAGAGAGAGAGAGAGAGAGAGAGAGAGAACGAGAGAGAGAAAGAGAGAGAGAACGAGAGAGAGAAAGAGAGAGAGAGAGAACGAGAGAGAGAGAGAACGAGAGAGAGAAAGAGAGAGAGAACGAGAGAGAGAAAGAGAGAGAGAAAGAGAGAGAGAACGAGAGAGAGAAAGAGAGAGAGAACAAGAGAGAGAAAGAGAGAGAGAACAAGAGAGAGAACGAGAGAGAGAAAGAGAGAGGAGAACGAGAGAGAGAAAGAGAGAGAGAACGAGAGAGAGAAAGAGAGAGAGAACGAGAGAGAGAGAGAGAGAGAACGAGAGAGAGAAAGAGAGAGAGAACGAGAGAGAGAAAGAGAGAGAGAACGAGAGAGAAGAAAGAGAGAGAAAGAGAGAGAGAGAGAGAGAGAGAGAGAGAGAGAGAGAGAGAGAGAGAGAGAGAGAGAGAAAGAGAACGAGAGAGAGAGAGAGAGAGAACGAGAGAGAGAGAGAGAGAGAGAGAGAGAGAGAAAGAGAGAGAGAACGAGAGAGAGAAAGAGAGAGAGAACGAGAGAGAGAGAGAGAGAGAGAGAGAGAGAACGAGAGAGAGAAAGAGAGAGAGAACGAGAGAGAGAAAGAGAGAAAGAACGAGAGAGAGAAAGAGAGAGAGATAGAGATGAACGCTGTAAAAGGCCCAGCATGTGTTGTTTATTGACCTAGGAGGAAGCAATTATTATTTAATTCCATTGCATGTACACTACACACACGATTCCACCAACACCATCATCACCCAGAACCAATATTGGTTGATTTAGTCTGAGAATTCACACCATTCCCACTGTAGCTAATATTGTCCAACATGTCACATGGTGGCTCATTCTGAACACACAACAAATTGACTGCAGAGCCCGATTACAGAACTCATCCATTATTTACTGGGTGCTAGGCAGATTAAAAAATAATAATAATATAACTATAATAATAATTATAAACTGGGTGGTTCGAGCCCTCAATTCTCATTGGCTAACAGCCGTGGTATATATATATCACACCGTATACCACGGGTATGACAAAACATTTATTTTTACTGCTCTAATTACGTTGATAACCAGTTCATAATAGCAATAAGGCACCTCGGGGGTTTGTTGTATTTGGCCAATATAGCACGGCCCTTAGCCGTGGTATATTGGCCATATACCACACCCCCTCGTGCCTTATTGATTGAATATAATATAATAAAACGAGTAGTTTTATATAATAATGTAACATATAACATATCTCATGTAGCAGACACTTTTATCGATAGCAACTTACAGTAGGTCATGTGAAGTAGGGTCTGCACACTCAGTTTCTCCGACACATGACCCTGTGTCGGTGGATTTGAGTGGGCGGACCCTACTTCATTACTATGGCAACATGCTTGAGTATTATTACAGTGCCTATAGGAAGTATTCATCCCCCTTGGACCTTTTGCACATTTTGTTGTGTTTCAACCTGGAATTCAAACGCATTTCATTGAGATCTCCTTGTCACTGACTTTGACAGGAAGTTATTTTTGTCAAAGTCAAAAGAGAATTCGACAAATATTAATGATTAATAAAAAATGAAAAACTGTTCAAATAAGTACAAAATGTGTCATTTTTTAAGGACAATTTCTACAAGATCTTTATTTATTTATATCTTTATAATTTGTAGCAATTCAAAATTTGTAATTGGTTTAATTTCTTTGACTGCAGAATATATAAAATATAAAATGTCAGTTTTCACATACTGTAGATGCTGGTTTGTTGCTGGAGATAATGGAAAATAGAATGTAACACATAAATGACCACAAAGATGTTCAACACAGTCAACACAACAAGATGTGGTAAAGTCCAAGGGGTGTGGACACTTCCTGCAGGCACCGTACCTTCTCTCCGCAGTCGGAGGGCAGGTAGAAGACCAGGACTGTTAAAAAAGAGATGAGGAGACAGGGGATGATGAGGTTGATGGTGTAGAAGAGAGGCAGGCGTCTGATGTAGAAGGAGTAGGTGATGTCTGGGTAGATCTCCTCGCAACAGTTGTACTTGATGTCGTGCTTGTAGCCCGGAGCATCGATGATCTCCCACTCGCCGCTCTCCCAGAAGTCTTTGAGGTTGACCTGAGGTAGGTGACATTGGGTTTATTGAGGGCTTGAATCTGAGTAGTTATTTCATAAACATGCATTCATCTTGGTTGGATTACACAATTCTAGAGAACGGATTCAGTGACTGAGATTTAGATTAAAAGACTTCCAATAGTCAAGAATTGAAAACTGGACAAGACTGTAACTACCAATAGGATACCACAAAATTGGGGAGAAAAAGGGGTAAAAAAAACAACAAAGATTTGAACACTACCCATAATTCCTTTATAGCTCTATACCACAAAATGGTGTATCAGAAAATGGATGTGCAAATATTTTTCTAACCTTTGACCCAATGAGCACCAGGTCGATCTTGGCCTTGTCGTAGGTCCAGGAGCCAAACTTCATGGAGCAGTTCTGGTAGTCAAAGGGGAAGTAGGTGATGTCCATGGGGCAGGAGGACTTAAAGATGGCAGGGGGAACCCAGGTGACTGTACCGTCAAACTTCAACAGAGCTTTGGTCTTATCTTCAACCAGGAAGTCTCCCACAGCACTGAAGTGGAGAGAGAGGAAAGAGTTGTGTTGGAGAGAGAGGAAGAGGGAGATTTCTTTTATTTCACCTTTATTTAACCAGGTAGGCTAGTTGATAACAAGTTCTCATGTACAATTGCGACCTGGCCAAGATAAAGCATAGCAGTGTGAACAGACAACAACACAGAGTTGTTACACATGGAGTAAACAATAAACAAGTCAATAACACAGTAGAAAAAAGAAAGAGTCTATAATGTATATGGAAAAGGCATGATGTATGTGCAAAAGGCATGAGGAGGTAGGCGAATAACTACAATTTATCAGATTAACACTGGAGTGATAAATGATCAGATGGTCATGTGCAGGTAGAGATACTGGTGTGCAAAAGAGCAGAAAAGTAAATAAATAAAAACAGTATGGGGATGAGGTAAGTAAATTGGGTGGGCAATTTACCGATGGGCTATGTACAGCTGACTCACTTGTTATAGAGTACAATGTCAGGTTGTTATAGAGCACTATGTCATGTTGTTATACAGCACTATGCCAGGTTGTTAGAGAGCACTATGTCATGTTGTTATAGAGCACTATGTCAGGTTGTTAGAGAGTACAATGTCAGGTTGTTATAGAGCACTATGCCATGCTGGATGTCATAAGGTGAATGCACCAATTTGTAAGTCGCTCTGGATAAGAGCGTCTGCTAAATGACTTAAATGTAAATGTAATGTTGTTATAGAGTACTATGTCAGGTTCTTATAGAGGACAATGTCAGCTTGTTATAGAGCACTATCTCAGGTTGTTATAGAGCACTATGTCTGGACTCACTTGTTATAAAGCACTATGTCAGGTCTCCAGATCTTGTTGGATGGAACTCTGATGAACTCAATCCCATCAAACTCTACTGGGGCCCAGCTTAGCTTGTAGTCGTTCCAGATCTGAAACACAAACATAGCATGAATGAGTGTATGTGTGTGTGTGTGTTAGGGAGTCACCTTAAGAAGAAAGGAAGATAGCAAGATACACAAGTAGAAATGTGCACACACACACACACACACACACACACACACACACACACACACACACACACACACACACACACACACACACACACACACACACACACACACACACACACACACACACACACACACACACACACACACACACACACACACACACACACACACACACACACACAGCCTTGATTACTTTATCAAACACACCCCCTCGTGGCTTTTTCCGAATGATCTTGAACTGGTGCGTCAATATAAATATTAGCTTTTTAAAAGGTCTTCATCAAAATCTGTCGGTTTAAGCAAGAGATATCCTTCTGAATATATATATATATATTAGAGATATTAGAGATATCGTCCTGATATAGACATTAGAGATATTGTAAGTCGCTCTGGATAAGAGCGTCTGCTAAATGACTTAAATGTAAATGTAATGTAAATGTAAAGATATCTTCCTGATATAGACATTAGAGATATCGTTCTGATATAGATAGAGATATCCTTCTGATAGAGATATTAGTGACATTCTTCTGATAGAGATATTACAGATATCCTTCTGATAGAGATATTAGTGACATTCTTCTGATAGAGATATTACAGATATCCTTGTGATAGAGATATTACAGATATCCTTCTGATAGAGATATTAGAGATATCCTTCTGATAGAGATATTAGTGACATTCTTCTGATATAGATATTAGAGATATCATTCTGATATATAGATATTAGAGATTTCCTTCTGATATAGATATTAGAGATATCGTTCTGATAGAGACATTAGAGATATCGTTCTGATATAGATATTAGAGATATCGTTCTGATATAGATATTCGAGATATCATTCTGATATAGATATTTGAGACATCCTTGTGATAGAGATATTAGAGATATCCTTCTAATATAGATATTAGCGATATCATTCTGATATAGATATTTGTCACGCCTTGGTCATTGTATCTTGTGTTTTTGTTATATGTTTGGGTAGGCCAGGGTGTGACATGGGTTTATATGTTGTATTTCGTATTGGGGTTTGTATTAATTGGGAGTGTGTATTAGTAGGGGTGTGTCTAGTTAGGCTTGGCTGCCTGAGGCGATTCCTAATTGGAGTCAGCTGATTCTCGTTGTCTCGGATTGGGAACCGTATTTAGGCAGCCTGAGTGCGCGTTGTATTTCGTGGGTGATTGTACCTGTCTCTGTGTTAGTCACCAGATAGGCTGTAATTAGTTTCACTCGTTTGTTGTTTTTGTATTTTCAGTTATTTCATGTACAGCATTTTCTTCATTAAAAGTCATGAGTAACCTACACGCTGCATTTCGGTCTGACTCTCTACAAACAACAGACGAACTTCATTACAGATTCACCCACCACCATTCACAGACCGAGCAGCGTGTGAACTGGCAGGAGCTAAAGGAGGACGATATGGAGGGCAGAAGCAGGGATTATACGACGTGGGAAGAAATCGACAGGTGGGCGGCCAACCCAGAGCGAGTGCAGGAGCCCGCCTGGGATTCCCTACAGCAATGCGAAGAGGGCTATACACGTATGGAATCGAGAAGGAAAGCATTATTATACAGAGCGAAAAGCGAAGGTAAAGGGGGAAAGCGCAGAGAGAGAGTGGCTGAGTCAGAGAATAGACCTGAGCCTACTCTCCCTGTTAATCGTGAAGAGCAGTTGCAATGGGAGAGACTGCATCATTTGGAGATTTGGACATGGGAGGAGGAATTAGACGGTCAAGGACCCTGGGAGCAGCCGGGAGAATATCACCGTCCCAAGGAGGAAATAGAGGCAGCTAAAGCGGAGAGGCGCATGTATGAGGAGGCAGCACGGCGACGCGGTTGGAAACCGGAAAGTCACCCCCCAAAAAATATTGGGGGGAGCTAAAAGGGAGAATAGTTATGCCAGGTAGGAAACCTGCGCATACTCCCTGTGCTCACCGTTGGGCTAGAGAGACCGGGCAGGCACCGTGTTATGCTATGGAGCGCACAGTGTTTCCAGTGCGGGTGCAGAGCCAGCTGCGACACATACCAGCCCTTCCTATTGGCCGGGCTAGAGTGGGCATCGAGCCAGGTAAGCTTGGGCAGGCTCGGTGCTCAAGAGCTCCAGTGCGCCTGCACGGTCCGGTCTATCCAGAGCCACCTCTACACACCAGTCCTCCGGTATAGCAGCTCCCCGCACCAGGCTTCCTGTGCGTGTCCTCGCGCCAGTACCACCAGTTCCAGCACCACGCACCAGGCCTCCAGTGCGCCTCGCCTGTTCAGCACAGCCAGTGCTTTTCTCCTCTCCTGCACTGTTGGAGTCTCCCGCCTGTTCAGCGCAGCCAGAGCCTTTCCCCTCTCCTGCGCTGCCGGAGTCTCCTGTCTGCCCAGCGCTGCCAGTGCTCCCAGTCGGCCCAGCGCGTCCAGTGCGCCTAGCCTGTTCAGCGCAGCCAGAGCTTTTCTCCTCTCCTGCACTGTTGGAGTCTCCCGCCTGTTCAGCGCAGCCAGAGCCTTTCTCCTCTCCTGCGCTGCCGGAGTCTCCTGTCTGCCCAGCGCCGCCAGTCGGCCCAGCGTCACCAGTCTGCCAGGATCCACCAGAAGTGCCAGTCTGCCAGGATCCGCCAGAAGTGCCAGTCTGCCAAGATCTTCTAGATCGGCCAGACAACCTTAATCATCCAGGTCCACCAGCCAGCCAGGATTTACCGGAGCCTACTACCTGCCTGAGCTTCCTCTCAGTACTGAGCTTCCTCTCAGTACTAGGCTCCCTCTCTGTACTGGGCTCCGTCTCAGTACCGAGCTTCCTCTCAGTACTGAGCTTCCTCTCAGTACTGAGCTTCCTCTCAGTGCTGGGCTCCCTCTCAGTACCGGGCTTCCCCTCAGTACCGGGCTTCCCCTCAGTACCGGGCTGCTTCGGTCCCGGGCTGCCCCTCTGTCCCGGGCTGCCCCTCTGTCCCGGGCTGCCCCTCTGTCCCGGGCTGCCCCGCTGTCCTGAGATGCCCCTCTATCCTGAGTTGCCCCTCTATCCTGAGTTGCCCCTCTGTCCCGAGCTGCCCCTCTATCCTGAGCTGCCCCTCTGTCCCGAGCTGCCCCTCTGTCCCGAGCTGCCCCTCAGTCCCGAGCTGCCCCTCAGTTATGTGGGGATCAGGGTGAGGACTATTAGGCCATGGTCGGCGGAGAAGGTGGATTATCCTAGGACGCGAAGGGGAGGAACTAGGACATTTATGGAGTGGGGTCCACGTCCCGAGCCAGAACCGCCACCATGGACAGACGCCCACCCGGACCCTCCCTATGCTCTTGAGGTGCGTCCCGGAGTCCGCACCTTAGGGGGGGGGGTTCTGTCACGCCTTGTTCATTGTATCTTGTGTTTTTGTTATATGTTTGGGTAGGCCAGGGTGTGACATGGGTTTATATGTTGTATTTCGTATTGGGGTTTGTATTAATTGGGAGTGTGTATTAGTAGGGGTGTGTCTAGTTAGGCTTGGCTGCCTGAGGCGATTCCTAATTGGAGTCAGCTGATTCTCGTTGTCTCGGATTGGGAACCGTATTTAGGCAGCCTGAGTGCGCGTTGTATTTCGTGGGTGATTGTACCTGTCTCTGTGTTAGTCACCAGATAGGCTGTAATTAGTATCACTCGTTTGTTGTTTTTGTATTTTCAGTTATTTCATGTACAGCATTTTCTTCATTAAAAGTCATGAGTAACCTACACGCTGCATTTCGGTCTGACTCTCTACAAACAACAGACGAACTTCATTACAATATTAGAGATATCCTTCTGATAGAGATATTAGAGATATCCTTCTGATAGAGATATTAGAGATATCCTTCTGATATAGATATTAGAGATATCATTCTGATATAGATATTAGAGGTATCCTTCTGATAGAGATATTAGAGATATCCTTCTGATAGAGATATTAGAGATATACTTATGATAGAGATATTAGAGATATCCTTCTGATAGAGATAGAGTTATTAGAGATATCATTCTGATATAGATATTAGAGATATCCTTCTGATAGAGATATTAGAGATATCCTTCTGATAGAGATAGAGATATTAGAGATATCCTTCTGATATAGATATTAGATATATCCTTCTGATAGAGATATTAGAGATATCCTTCTGATAGAGACATCCTTCTGATAGAGATATTAGAGATATCCTTCTGATAGAGATAGAGATATTAGAGATATCCTTATGATAGAGATATTAGAGATATCCTTCTGATAGAGATAGAGATATTAGAGATATCCTTATGATAGAGATATTAGAGATATCCTTCTGATAGAGATATTAGAGATATCCTTCTGATAGAGATAGAGATATTAGAGATATCCTTCTGATAGAGATATTAGAGATATCCTTCTGATAGAGATATTAGAGATATCCTTCTGATAGAGACATCCTTCTGATAGAGATATTAGAGATATCCTTCTGATAGAGATATTAGAGATATCCTTCTGATATAGATATTAGAGATATCATTCTGATAGAGATATTAGAGATATCCTTCTGATAGAGACATCCTTCTGATAGAGATATTAGAGATATCCTTCTGATATAGATATTAGAGATATCCTTCTGATAGCGATATTAGAGATATCCTTCTGATAGAGATATTAGAGATATCCTTCTGATAGAGATAGAGATATTAGAGATATCCTTATGATAGAGATATTAGAGATATCCTTCTGATAGAGATATTAGAGATATCCTTCTGATAGAGATAGAGATATTAGAGATATCCTTCTGATAGAGATATTAGAGATATCCTTCTGATAGAGACATCCTTCTGATATAGATATTAGAGATATCCTTCTGATATAGATATTAGAGATATCCTTCTGATAGAGATATTAGAGATATCCTTCTGATAGAGATATTAGAGATATCCTTCTGATATAGATATTAGAGATATCCTTCTGATAGAGATATTAGAGATATCCTTCTGATAGAGATATTAGAGATATCCTTCTGATAGAGATATTAGAGATATCCTTCTGATAGAGATATTAGAGATATCATTCTGATAGAGATATTAGAGATATCCTTCTGATAGAGATATTAGAGATATCCTTCTGATATAGATATTAGAGATATCCTTCTGATAGAGATATTAGAGATATCCTTCTGATAGAGATATTAGAGATATCCTTCTGATAGAGATATTAGAGATATCCTTCTGATAGAGATATTAGAGATATCATTCTGATAGAGATATTAGAGATATCCTTCTGATAGAGATATTAGAGATATCCTTCTGATAGAGATAGAGATATTAGAGATATCCTTCTGATAGAGATATTAGAGATATCATTCTGATAGAGATATTAGAGATATCCTTCTGATAGAGATATTAGAGATATCCTTCTGATAGAGATATTAGAGATATCCTTCTGATAGAGATATTAGAGATATCCTTCTGATAGAGATAGAGATATTAGAGATATCCTTCTGATAGAGATATTAGAGATATCCTTCTGATAGAGATATTAGAGATATCCTTCTGATAGAGATAGAGATATTAGAGATATCCTTCTGATATAGATATTAGAGATATCCTTCTGATAGAGATATTAGAGATATCCTTCTGATAGAGATATTAGAGATATCCTTCTGATAGAGATATTAGAGATATCCTTCTGATAGAGATATTAGAGATATCCTTCTGATAGAGATATTAGAGATATCCTTATGATAGAGATATTAGAGATATTTAGTCGCCAGCCACCATGTTAGTTTGCCTTTCTCTTTCAACTTATAATATTATCATGAAAGAGACAGAACTCATTTCACATTTCTACATTACATATGTATTTTAAATGAGTCCTGAGTAAATAATTGTGTACAAAATATTAAGAACACCTTCCTAATACTGAGTTGTCCTCAATTCATCTGGGCATGGACTCTACAAAATGTTGAAAGCGTTCCACAGGGATGCTGTCCCATGTTGACCCCAACGCTTCCCACAGCTGTGTCAAGTTTGCTGGATGTCCTTTGGGTGGTGGACCATTCTTGATACACCCAGTAAATTGTTGAGTGTGAAAAATACAGCGGAGTTGTAGTTCTTGACTCAAACCGGTGCGCCTGGCACCTACTACCATACCCCATTCACACACTTAAATCTGTTGTCTTACCCATTCACCCTCTGAATGACACACACACAATCCATGTCTCAATTGTCTCAAGGCTTAAACATCCTTCTTTAACCCGTCTCCTCCTCTTCATCTACACTGATTGAAGTAGATTTAACAAGTGACATCAATAAGGGATCATCGCTTTCACCTGGATTCACCTGGTCCGTCTGTCATGGAGAGAGCATGTGTTCCTAATGTTTTGTACCATCAGTGTATGTCTGACAGAGAGTTAATATTGAAATGATGCCCGAATTGCAAACATACAAAATTAGCCATTTTGGACAGGTATACACAGTTTAAAGTGTTTACGTGTGTACTGAAGTACTGGGAGTGTATGTTACTGTCTGTAAGAGCTTTAACATGGTAACTCTAACATGCATGCTTGACTGATCAGAGAGAGAGAGAGAGAGAGAGAGAGAGAGAGAGAGAGAGAGAGAGAGAGAGAGAGAGAGAGAGAGAGGGAGAGATCTTTATATTATAGTGAGAGAGAGAGAGAGAGAGAGAGAGAGAGAGAGAGAGAGAGAGAGAGAGAGAGAGAGAGAGAGAGATCTTTATATTATAGTGTTTCGGCCAGTACCGGTATACTCAAGGTTAGGATGGGTATATCACCCAGAGACAAATGGAAATGTCATGTTTTGTCTTAGATTGTCTTGTCATTTTGCTTTTCCCTCTGTTCATTTTCCCCCTGCTGGTCTTTTTAGGTTCGTTCCCCTTTTTCTCTCTCCCTTCCTCTCTCTCTTCTCTCTATCGTTCCGTTCCTGCTCCCAGCTGTTCCTATTCCCCTAATCAATCATTTAGTCTTCCCACACCTGTTCCCGATCCTTTTCCCTGATTAGAGTCCCTATTTCTCTCCTTGTTTTCCGTTCCTGCCCTGTCGGATCCTTGTCTATTGTTCACCGTGCTGTGTCTATGTATCGCCCTGTCGTGTCGTGTTTCCCTCAGATGCTGCGTGGTGAGCAGGTGTCTGAGTCTGCTACGTTCAAGTGCCTTCCCGAGGCAACCTGCAGTTCTTGATCAAGTCTCCAGTCTGTTCTCGTCATTACGAGTAGAATTATGCCTTTTGATTGTAAAGTTACTTTACTGGATTAAAGACTCTGTTTTCGCCAAGTCGCTTTTGGGTCCTCATTCACCTGCATAACAGAAGGATCCGACCAGAGAATGGACCCAGCGACTACAGATGCTCGTAACACTGCCGTCGAGATCCAAGGAGCCATGCTCGGCAGACACGAGCAGGAATTGTCTGCTGCTCGCCATGCCGTGGAGAACCTGGCCGCTCAGGTTTCCGACCTCTCTGGACAGTTCCAGAGTCTTCGTCTCGTGCCACCTGTTACTTCCTGGCCTGCCGAGCCTCCGGAACCTAGGGTTAATAACCCACCTTGCTACTCCGGGCAGCCCACGGAGTGCCGCTCCTTTCTCACACAGTGTGATATTGTGTTCTCTCTCCAACCCAACACATACTCTAGCGAGAGAGCTCGGGTTGCTTACGTCATTTCACTCCTTACTGGCCGGGCTCGAGAGTGGGGCACAGCTATCTGGGAGGCAAGGGCTGATTGTTCAAACAATTACCAGAACTTTAAAGAGGAGATGATTCGAGTTTTTGACCGTTCAGTTTTTGGTAGGGAGGCTTCTAGGGCCCTGGCTTCCCTATGCCAAGGTGATCGATCCATAACGGATTACTCTATAGAGTTTCGCACTCTTGCTGCCTCTAGTGACTGGAACGAGCCGGCGCTGCTCGCTCGTTTTCTGGAGGGACTCCATGCAGTGGTCAAAGATGAGATTCTCTCTCGGGAGGTTCCTTCCAGTGTGGACTCTTTGATTGCTCTCGCCATCCGCATAGAACGACGGGTAGATCTTCGTCACCAAGCTCGTGGAAGAGAGCTCGCGTCAACGGTGTTTCCCTGCTCCGCATCGCAACCATCTCCCTCCTCTGGCTCAGAGACTGAGCCCATGCAGCTGGGAGGTATTCGCATCTCGACCAAGGAGAGGGAACGGAGGATCACCAACCGCCTGTGCCTCTATTGCGGATTTGATGGACATTTTGTCAATTCATGTCCAGTAAAGGCCAGAGCTCATCAGTAAGCGGAGGGCTACTGGTGAGCGCTACTACTCAGGTCTCTTCATCTAGATCCTGTACTACTATGTCGGTCCATCTACGCTGGACCGGTTCGGGTGCTACATGCAGTGCCTTGATTGACTCTGGGGCTGAGGGTTGTTTCATGGACGAAGCATGGGCTCGGAAACATGACATTCCTTTCAGACAGTTAGACAAGCCTACGCCCATGTTTGCCTTAGATGGTAGTCATCTTCCCAGTATCAGATTTGAGACACTACCTTTAACTCTCACAGTATCTGGTAACCACAGTGAGACTATTTCTTTTTTGATTTTTCGTTCACCTTTTACACCTGTTGTTTTGGGTCATCCCTGGCTAGTATGTCATAATCCTTCTATTAATTGGTCTAGTAATTCTATCCTATCCTGGAACGTTTCTTGTCATGTGAAGTGTTTAATGTCTGCCATCCCTCCATTTCTTCTGTTCCCACTTCTCAGGAGGAACCTGGCGATTTGACAGGAGTGCCGGAGGAATATCATGATCTGCGCACGGTCTTCAGTCGGTCCCGAGCCAACTCCCTTCCTCCTCACCGGTCGTATGATTGTAGTATTGATCTCCTTCCGGGGACCACTCCTCCTCGGGGTAGACTATACTCTCTGTCGGCTCCCGAACGTAAGGCTCTCGAGGATTATTTATCTGTGTCTCTTGACGCCGGTACCATAGTGCCCTCTTCCTCTCCGGCCGGGGCGGGGTTCTTTTTGTTAAGAAGAAGGACGGTACTCTGCGCCCCTGCGTGGATTATCGAGGGCTGAATGACATAACGGTTAAGAATCGTTATCCGCTTCCCCTTATGTCATCAGCCTTCGAGATTCTGCAGGGAGCCAGGTGCTTTACTAAGTTGGACCTTCGTAACGCTTACCATCTCGTGCGCATCAGAGAGGGGGACGAGTGGAAAACGGCGTTTAACACTCCGTTAGGGCATTTTGAGTACCGGGTTCTGCCGTTTGGTCTCGCCAATGCGCCAGCTGTTTTTCAGGCATTAGTTAATGATGTTCTGAGAGACATGCTGAACATCTTTGTTTTTGTCTATCTTGACGATATCCTGATTTTTTCACCGTCACTCGAGATTCATGTTCAGCACGTTCGACGTGTTCTACAGCGCCTTTTAGAGAATTGTCTCTACGTGAAGGCTGAGAAGTGCTCTTTTCATGTCTCCTCCGTTACCTTTCTCGGTTCCGTTATTTCCGCTGAAGGCATTCAGATGGATTCCGCTAAGGTCCAAGCTGTCAGTGATTGGCCCGTTCCAAGGTCACGTGTCGAGTTGCAGCGCTTTTTAGGTTTCGCTAATTTCTATCGGCGTTTCATTCGTAATTTCGGTCAAGTTGCTGCCCCTCTCACAGCTCTTACTTCTGTCAAGACGTGTTTTAAGTGGTCCGGTTCCGCCCAGGAGCTTTTGATCTTCTAAAAGAACGTTTTACGTCCGCTCCTATCCTCGTTACTCCTGACGTCACTAGACAATTCATTGTCGAGGTTGACGCTTCAGAGGTAGGCATGGGAGCCATTCTATCCCAGCGCTTCCAGTCTGACGATAAGGTTCATCCTTGCGCTTATTTTTCTCATCGCCTGTCGCCATCTGAACGCAACTATGATGTGGGTAACCGCGAACTGCTCGCCATCCGCTTAGCCCTAGGCGAATGGCGACAGTGGTTGGAGGGGGCGACCGTTCCTTTGTCGTTTGGACAGACCATAAGAACCTTGAGTACATCCGTTCTGCCAAACGACTTAATGCCCGTCAAGCTCGTTGGGCGTTGTTTTTCGCTCGTTTCGAGTTTGTGATTTCTTACCGTCCGGGTAGCAAGAACACCAAGCCTGATGCCTTATCCCGTCTGTTTAGTTCTTCTGTGGCTTCTACTAATCCCGAGGGGATTCTTCCTTATGGGCGTGTTGTCGGGTTGACAGTCTGGGGAATTGAAAGACAGGTTAAGCAAGCACTCACGCACACTGCGTCGCCGCGCGCTTGTCCTAGTAACCTCCTTTTCGTTCCTGTTTCCACTCGTCTGGCTGTTCTTCAGTGGGCTCACTCTGCCAAGTTAGCTGGTCATCCCGGTGTTCGAGGCACTCTTGCGTCTATTCGCCAGCGCTTTTGGTGGCCGACTCAGGAGCGTGACACGCGCCGTTTCGTGGCTGCTTGTTCGGACTGCGCGCAGACTAAGTCGGGTAACTCTCCTCCTGCCGGTCGTCTCAGACCGCTCCCCATTCCTTCTCGACCATGGTCTCACATCGCCCTAGACTTCATTACCGGTCTGCCTTTGTCTGCGGGGAAGACTGTGATTCTTACGGTTGTCGATAGGTTCTCTAAGGCGGCACATTTCATTCCCTCGCTAAACTTCCTTCCGCTAAGGAGACGGCACAAATCATCATCGAGAATGTGTTCAGAATTCATGGCCTCCCGTTAGACGCCGTTTCAGACAGAGGCCCGCAATTCACGTCACAGTTTTGGAGGGAGTTCTGTCGTTTGATTGGTGCGTCCGTCAGTCTCTCTTCCGGGTTTCATCCCCAGTCTAACGGTCAAGCAGAGAGGGCCAATCAGACGATTGGTCGCATACTACGCAGCCTTTCTTTCAGAAACCCTGCGTCTTGGGCAGAACAGCTCCCCTGGGCAGAATACGCTCACAACTCGCTTCCTTCGTCTGCTACCGGGTTATCTCCGTTTCAGAGTAGTCTGGGTTACCAGCCTCCTCTGTTCTCATCCCAGCTTGCCGAGTCCAGCGTTCCCTCCGCTCAAGCGTTTGTCCAACGTTGTGAGCGCACCTGGAGGAGGGTGAGGTCTGCACTTTGCCGTTACAGGGCACAGACTGTGAGAGCCGCCAATAAACGCAGGATTAAGAGTCCAAGGTATTGTTGCGGCCAGAGAGTGTGGCTTTCCACTCGCAACCTTCCTCTTACGACAGCTTCTCGTAAGTTGACTCCGCGGTTCATTGGTCCGTTCCGTGTCTCCCAGGTCGTCAATCCTGTCGCTGTGCGACTGCTTCTTCCGCGACATCTCCGTCGCGTCCATCCTGTCTTCCATGTCTCCTGTGTCAAGCCCTTTCTTCGCACCCCGTTCGTCTTCCCTCCCCCCTCCCGTCCTTGTCGAGAGCGCACCTATTTACAAGGTACGTAGGATCATGGACATGCGTTCTCGGGGACGGGGTCACCAATACTTAGTGGATTGGGAGGGTTACGGTCCTGAGGAGAGGAGTTGGGTCCCGTCTCGGGACGTGCTGGACCGTTCGCTTATTGATGATTTCCTCCGTTGCCGCCAGGATTCCTCCTCGAGTGCGCCAGGAGGCGCTCGGTGAGTGGGGGGGTACTGTCATGTTTTGTCTTAGATTGTCTTGTCATTTTGCTTTTCCCTCTGTTCATTTTCCCCCTGCTGGTCTTTTTAGGTTCGTTCCCCTTTTTCTCTCTCCCTTCCTCTCTCTCTTCTCTCTATCGTTCCGTTCCTGCTCCCAGCTGTTCCTATTCCCCTAATCAATCATTTAGTCTTCCCACACCTGTTCCCGATCCTTTTCCCTGATTAGAGTCCCTATTTCTCTCCTTGTTTTCCGTTCCTGCCCTGTCGGATCCTTGTCTATTGTTCACCGTGCTGTGTCTATGTATCGCCCTGTCGTGTCGTGTTTCCCTCAGATGCTGCGTGGTGAGCAGGTGTCTGAGTCTGCTACGTTCAAGTGCCTTCCCGAGGCAACCTGCAGTTCTTGATCAAGTCTCCAGTCTGTTCTCGTCATTACGAGTAGAATTATGCCTTTTGATTGTAAAGTTACTTTACTGGATTAAAGACTCTGTTTTCGCCAAGTCGCTTTTGGGTCCTCATTCACCTGCATAACAGGAAAGAGCTAGAGAAGGGAGAGAAGCTCTCTAGAGGTCAGTAGGTCATGTAGTTCCAGAGAAGTCAGCTATCTATCTAGAGGTCAGTAGTTCCAGAGAAGTCAGCTAGCTACCAAGAGGTCAGCAGTTCCAGAGAAGTCACCTAGCTATCTAGAGGTCAGTAGTTCCAGAGAAGTCAGCTAGCTACCTAGAGGTCAGTAGTTCCAGAGAAGTCAGCTAGCTACCTAGAGGTCAGCAGTTCCAGAGAAGTCACCTAGCTATCTAGAGGTCAGTAGTTCATGTAGTTCCAGAGAAGTCACCTGGTTATCTAGAGGTCAGTAGTTCATGTAGTTCCAGAGAAGTCACCTGGCTATCTAGAGGTCAGTAGTTCATGTAGTTCCAGAGAAGTCACCTGGCTATCTAGAGGTCAGTAGTTCATGTAGTTCCAGAGAAGTCACCTGGCTATCTAGAGGTCAGTAGTTCATGTAGTTCCAGAGAAGTCACCTGGCTATCTAGAGGTCAGTAGTTCATGTAGTTCCAGAGAAGTCACCTGGCTATCTAGAGGTCAGTAGTTCTAGAGAAGTCCCCTGGCTACCTAGAGGTCAGTAGTTCATGTAGTTCCAGAGAAGTCACCTAGCTATCTAGAGGTCAGTAGTTCATGTAGTTCCAGAGAAGTCACCTGGCTATCTAGAGGTCAGTAGTTAATGTAGTTCCAGAGAAGTCACCTGGCTATCTAGAGGTCAGTAGTTCATGTAGTTCCAGAGAAGTCACCTGGCTATCTAGAGGTCAGTAGTTCATGTAGTTCCAGAGAAGTCACCTGGCTATCTAGAGGTCAGTAGTTCTAGAGAAGTCCCCTGGCTACCTAGAGGTCAGTAGTTCATGTAGTTCCAGAGAAGTCACCTAGCTATCTAGAGGTCAGTAGTTCATGTAGTTCCAGAGAAGTCACCTGGCTATCTAGAGGTCAGTAGTTAATGTAGTTCCAGAGAAGTCACCTGGCTATCTAGAGGTCAGTAGTTCATGTAGTTCTAGAGAAGTCACCTGGCTACCTAGAGGTCAGTAGTTCATGTAGTTCCAGAGAAGTCACCTGGCTATCTAGAGGTCAGTAGTTCATGACAGCGGGCCATAGATCCCCCAGAGGCTCTGTTCAGTGTAGCATGGCCACAGTGAAGCATATTGATTAAGGACTGGATGAATGTTTCTACACAGAGGGACACACAATCTCAAAGGCACATACACACACACGCATGAATGCAGGCACGTACACACACACACACACGCATGAATGCAGGCACGTACACACACACACACACACGCATGAATGCAGGCACGTACACACACACACACACGCATGAACACAGGCACGTACACACACACACACACACGCATGAACACAGGCACGTACACACACTGTGGAAGCAAGGGTCCTACATTCATATTGATGTTTGACATGAACAAAATCAGACGGCTCCCTCCCCTCCCTGCCTCACCCCTCCCTGCCTCACCCCATCCCTGCCTCACCCCATCCCTGCCTCACCCCTCCCTGCCTCACCCCTCCCTGCCTCACCCCTCCCTGCCTCACCCCTCCCTGCCTCACCCCATCCCTGCCTCACCCCATCCCTGCCTCACCCCATCCCTGCCTCACCCCATCCCTGCCTCACCCCATCCCTGCCTCACCCCATCCCCGCCTCACCCCATCCCTGCCTCACCCCATCCCCGCCTCACCCCATCCCTGCCTCACCCCATCCCTGCCTCACCCCATCCCTGCCTCACCCCATCCCCGCCTCACCCCATCCCTGCCTCACCCCATCCCTGCCTCACCCCATCCCCGCCTCACCCCATCCCCTAGTAGACCTCTGAGGGAACATATTAGTCATCAATAAGATGATTGTTGTGTGTGTGTGTGTGTGTGTGTGTGTGTGTGTGTGTGTGTGTGTGTGTGTGTGTGTGTGTGTGTGTGTGTGTGTGTGTGTGTGTGTGTGTGTGTGTGTGTGTGTGTGTACTTACGTGTCTCAGCCACAGATTTGTCTCCATGATCTGATTCACTTCATCCTACAGACAAGAAACAGATCATAGGTCAGCCTACGGCAGTGTGTGTGTGTTTGTGTGTGTGTGTGTGTGTTTGTGCAATGACTGTGTGTGTATTATTCCTGTTTGTGCCATACACAGCCACAGCAGTCAGATAACCAGTCAAAACAGCGGGAGTAATCTTATTAAATGTCACCTCTAACAACTGAAAAACTCAGCTGCGTCCCTACTCCCTACATAGAGCACTTCATAACTACCTACTCCCTACATAGTGCACTACTTAACTACCTATTCCCTACATAGAGTACTTCATAACTACCTACTCCCTATATAGTGCACTACTTAACTACCTATTCCCTATATAGTGCACTACTTAACTACCCATTCCCTATATAGTGCACTACTTAACTACCTATTCCCTATATAGTGCACTACTTAACTCCCCATTCCCTATATAGTGCACTACTTAACTACCTATTCCCTACGTAGAGTACTTCATAACTACCTACTCCCTATATAGTGCACTACTTAACTACCTATTCCCTATATAGTGCACTACTTAACTACCCATTCCCTATATAGTGCACTACTTAACTACCTATTCCCTATATAGTGCACTACTTAACTACCCATTCCCTATATAGTGCACTACTTAACTACATATTCCCTATATAGTACACTACTTAACTACCCATTCCCTATATAAGGGTAGAATTAGAATTGTAACTGGGGTAGAATTAGAACTGTAACTGGGGTAGAATTAGAACTGTAACTGGGGTAGAATTAGAATTGTAACTGGGGTAGAATTAGAACTGTAACTGGGGTAGAATTAGAACTGTAACTGGGGTAGAATTAGAATTGTAACTGGGGTAGAATTAGAACTGTAACTGGGGTAGAATTAGAACTGTAACTGGGGTAGAATTAGAATTGTAACTGGGGCAGAATTAGAATTGTAACTGGGGTAGAATTAGAACTGTAACTGGGGTAGAATTAGAATTGTAACTGGGGCAGAATTAGACTTGATTTGAGCCTCTATCTCTTATCCTTTCCCTCCCATTCTTAAGGCTTGGTTTGACTGACATGACAGAATGACTACCAGGCTGTATCACAACCGGACGTCATTGGGAGTCCCATACAGCATCGTCCATGTTTGGCCGGTGTAGGTCGTCATTGGGAGTCCCATACAGCTTCGTCCATGTTTGGCCGGTGTAGGTCGTCATTGGGAGTCCCATACAGCATCTTCCATGTTTGGCCGGTGTAGGTCGTCATTGGGAGTCCCATACAGCATCGTCCATGTTTGGCCGGTGTAGGTCGTCATTGGGAGTCCCATACAGCATCGTCCATGTTTGGCCGGTGTAGGTCGTCATTGGGAGTCCCATACAGCATCGTCCATGTTTGGCCGGTGTAGGTCGTCATTGGGAGTCCCATACAGCATCGTCCATGTTTGGCCGGTGTAGGTCGTCATTGGGAGTCCCATACAGCATCGTCCATGTTTGGCCGGTGTAGGTCGTCATTGGGAGTCCCATACAGCATCGTCCATGTTTGGCCGGTGTAGGTCGTCATTGGGAGTCCCATACAGCATCGTCCATGTTTGGCCGGTGTAGGTCGTCATTGGGAGTCCCATACAGCATCGTCCATGTTTGGCCGGTGTAGGTCGTCATTGGGAGTCCCATACAGCATCGTCCATGTTTGGCCGGTGTAGGTCGTCATTGGGAGTCCCATACAGCATCGTCCATGTTTGGCCGGTGTAGGTCGTCATTGGGAGTCCCATACAGCATCGTCCATGTTTGGCCGGTGTAGGTCGTCATTGGGAGTCCCATACAGCATCGTCCATGTTTGGCCGGTGTAGGTCGTCATTGGGAGTCCCATACAGCATCGTCCATGTTTGGCCGGTGTAGGTCGTCATTGTAAACAACAATTTGTTCTGAACTGACTTGCCTAGTTAAATAACGGTTCAATTAAAGAAATGTAAATGACCGACTAACAGGCCTGAATGGCTGACAGCTGCAGTAGTAGTATTCAGGTGGAAGACAATGACCCTGTTCCCCTCAACCCTTATTAATACACTGACTCATCTGACCTCTCTCACACACACACACACACACACACACACACACACACACACACACACACACACACACACACACACACACACACACACACACACACACACACACACACACACACACACACACACACACACGGACCTAAGATCACCTGCTGACAGTGCTGATGTGTCACTCATTCCTAATCGTCATAGCGGTAAACTGCCCACCTGCATATTGGTCTTAATCCCAGCTTTACCCTGACAATAGGTTTATAACCTGATTGTTTCATTCACTTTGAACCATGCCTTTGTTATCTTCCCAAGGTGGAAGTTTTCCTCTATTCTGTTCCTTACGTGAGAGAAATCTAATCTGACTAAAGCAGGGGCATTATTCACAGAGCAGATGAGTACACACACACACACACACACACACACACACACACACACACACACACACACACACACACACACACACACACACACACACACACACACACACACACACACACACACACACACACACACACACACACACACACACACACACACACAGCTGAGTGGGCACTTTTAGTGAGATTAGATTCTGACCACATTACTCTCATTCATCAGAGAAAAGCTAATGGAATGTGGGTGTGTGTTTGTGTGTATCTGTGCACGGTACATGGTGTGTTTCTGTGTGTATGCTCAGGTACGTGTGTGTGCATTCACACTTGTTTTTGTGTATTTGTGTGTGTATGCGTGCCTGTGTGTCTGTGTACATCTGTGTGTGTGTGACTTACCACTTTTACGAGCTGTGACATGGAAACCTCAAACTCCACGGTGACGGGGTCTGAGACGTTCTCCACCGGCCTGATAAACTGGTTGTACCTCCGAAACAGCCTCCTGAACAACCTGTCCTCCCCTTTAGAGGAGAAGCAGTCTGGAGGGAGGAGAGAGGGGGTAGGAAAGAAATGGAGGAGAGGGGGAGAGGAGGAGGAGGAGAGGAGAGTGGGAGGGGAGAGGGAAAGGGGGGGTGGGAAAGAAATGGAGGAGAGGCGAGTGGAGAGTGGGAGGGGAGGGGAGGGGAGAGGGAAAGGGGGGTTGGAAAGAAATGGAGAAGTAGAGGGGGAGGGGAGAGGGGGGGTTGAAGAGAGAGAAAGAAGATAAACAGAATCAGTATACAGACCCTTTTCCTGTTTCTATGTCTTGGTGTCACCTGCTGTTAGCAAACTGACATATTACAATTCACTTCACTCACTGTTGATCCTTTGATTGTATTTGTTCAAGGTTTAGTTTACCAACATAGCAGCTGAAACCAGAATCAGACTGTGTCACTAACAGAGACACAGAGAGGGGATTGTGAATGTTAACCTATTTAAAGATCTTACTCACATCGGCTACAGAGAGCATGATCACACAGTCATCCAGAACAGCTGGTGTTCTCATGCATGGTTCAGTGTTGCTCGCCTCTAAACGAGCATGGAAGGCATTTGGCAGGCTCTCGCAACAGGGCAGCTCACGGCTTGGTTTATCTTTTGCAATCCATGATAGTTTGCAAGCCCTGCCACATCCGACGCGCATCAGAGCCGGCATAGTAGTAGTAGGATTCGATCTTAGTCCTGTATTGACATTTTCTCTGTTTGACGGCTCAGCGGAGGTTGTAGAGTGATTTCTTATAAGCGTCTGGATTAGTGTCAAGCTCCTTGAAAGCGGCAGCTCAAGCCTGTAGCTCAGTGTGGATGTTGCCTGTAATCCATGGCTTCTGGATGGGAAATGTATGTACGGTCACTGTGGGGATAACATCATCGATGCACTTATTAAATGTATTAATACATTTGATGACTGATGTGGTAAACTCCTCAATGTCATCAGATGAATCCCGGGACATATTCCAGTCTGTGCTAGCATAACAGTCCTGGAGCTTAGCAACCATTCATCGGACCATTTCCTTCTTGAGCGCGTCACTGGAACTTCCTGTTTGAGTTTTTGCTTGTAAGCAGGAATCAGGAGGTTGGACTTATGGTCAGATTTGCCAAATAGAAAGTGAGTGAGAATTGTGTAAGCATCGCTGTGTGTGGAGTAAAGATGATCTAGAGTTTTGTAAGCATCGCTGTGTGTGGAGTAAAGATGATCTAGAGTTTTGTAAGCATTGCTGTGTGGAGTAAAGATGATCTAGAGTTTTGTAAGCATTGCTGTGTGGAGTAAAGATGATCTAGAGTTTTGTAAGCATTGCTGTGTGGAGTAAAGATGATCTAGAGTTTTGTAAGCATTTCTGTGTGGAGTAAAGATGATCTAGAGTTTTGTAAGCATTGCTGTGTGGAGTAAAGGTAATCTAGAGTTTTGTAAGCATTGCTGTCTGTAGAGTAAAGATGATCTAGAGTTTTGTAAGCATTGCTGTGTGGACTAAAGATGATCTAGAGTTTTGTAAGCATTGCTGTGTGGAGTAAAGATGATCTAGAGTTTTGTAAGCATCACTGTGTGGAGTAAAGGTAATCTAGAGTTTTGTAAGCATCGCTGTCTGTAGAGTAAAGATGAGCCACGACTCAGAGAAACACACCATACTACAGTTCTTCAACAAGAACACACAAAATAGTCCATAAAACAGCAGCTATCCAATGCTGAGCCATCGTACACCAATATATGACATGGGTCTGTGACAGAGACAGAGGGCAGGATGGATTTAGAGCGAGAGACAGAGAGAGAGATAGACAGAGAGAGATAGACAGAGAGATCAAGAGAGAGATAGACAGAGAGAGAGAGAGAGAGAGAGAGAGAGAGAGAGAGAGCAGGGGGGAGAGGGAAAGAGAGATCGAGAGATAGAGAGAGAGGGGGGTTGGGGGGAAAGAGAGATCGAGAGAGAGGTCTCTAAAGCTTTTAGCATGTTCCTCTGGATCCCAGCACCAATGTAACATGGGTTGCGGCCAACATTTTAAGAGTTCCAAAAATGGACGGGGCCAGTTCAAAGGTCACTGATAATAACCTCTCTCTCTCACTAACATCGTCACGGCAGCTCCGCATGTCCAGCCGTACGGAAAATGGACTGGGCTACACGCACAAGCACAGAAAAACACACACATTTTTTAAGAAGATGGCCCGCCAGCCTCTAACGTTCCTCTGGAGGGCTGCACACACACACACACACACACACACACACACACACACACACACACACACACACACACACACACACACACACACACACACACACACACACACACACACACACACACACACACACACACACACACACACACACATCTCATGGGGAGCAGTAGGGTTGAGAGACATGTAAGGGAAAAGCACTCCTAGACAGTACAGCATGTTCTGTCCTCTTCTCAAGCCTCTAACTCTATGTGTGTGTGTGTGTGTGTGTGTGTGTGTGTGTGTGTGTGTGTGTGTGTGTGTGTGTGTGTGTGTGTGTGTGTGTGTGTGTGTGTGTGTGTGTGTGTGTGTGTGTGTGTGTGTGTGTCTCTCTCTGTGTGTGTGTTTGTGTGTCTCTCTCTTTGTGTTTGTGTGTGTGTCCTGTCCTCTCCTCTATCCCTCAGTAACAGTCTGGTCGTTCTCTACCAGACTGCAGCCATACTCACAGGAACAGGATATATAGTACAGTTGTTCCAAAGTTCAAATGTCAAAGTGTTTATGGTTAGGGTTCAGGAATTAACTCCAATTTATTAAGGGTTAGGTATAAACTCTGAGTGGTTAAGGTAAAGGTTGAGACTAAACTATCAAAAACAACTTTCTATCATTAGATTTGAACTTTGAACTTTTGGATTCAGAGGCAAATGCTTACAACCATTAACCATAAACGCCGTACACAATGCCCTAGAAATACCAAAAATTATTGCGCGTTTTACATAGAAGCAATTCAAATGTTTGTATTTTCAAATGTGAGCATTAATAAAATAAATGGATGTTGTAAACGAGAGAACAAAGACATTTGAAATGTCTTTATTCTTTTGGAACCTTTGTGAGTCTCATATTTACTGTTAATTTGTTATCATGTATTTCTCTCCCGCCCCTCTCTCCTTTCTCATCTCTCTCTCCTCTCTCTCCTCTCCCTCCTCTCTCTCCTCTCTCTCCTCTCTCCTCTCTCCTCTCTCTCCCTCCTCTCCCGCCTCTCTCTCCTTTCTCATCTCTCTCTCCTCTCTCTCCTCTCCCTCCTCTCTCTCCTCTCTCTCCTCTCTCCTCTCTCTCCCTCCTCTCCCACCTCTCTCTCCTCTCTTCTCTCTCCTCTCCTCTCTATCCTCGCTTCTCTCCTCTCTCTCCTCTCTCCTCTCTCTCCCTCCTCTCCCGTCTCTCTCTCCTCTCTCATCTCTCTATCCTTTCCCTCCTCTCCCGCCTCTCTCTCCTCTCTCATCTCTCTATCCTCTCCCTCTTCTCTCATCTCTCTATCCTCTCACTCCTCTCTCTCCTCTCTCATCTCTCTATCCTCTCCCTCTTCTCTCATCTCTCTATCCTCTCCCTCCTCTCTCTCCTCTCTCATCTCTCTATCCTCTCCCTCCTCTCCCGCCTCTCTCATCTCTCTATCCTGTCCCTCCTCTCCCGTCTCTCTATTCTCTCCCTCCTCTCCCGCCTCTCTCATCTCTCTATCCTCTCCCTCCTCTCCCGCCTCTCTCTCCTCTCTCATCTCGCTATCCTCTCCCTCCTCTCCCGCCTCTCTCATCTCTCTATCCTCTCCCTCCTCTCCCGCCTCTCTCTCCTCTCTCATCTCTCTATTCTCTCCCTCCTCTCCCGCCTCTCTCTCCTCTCTCATCTCTCTATCCTCTCCCTCTTCTCTCATCTCTCTATCCTCTCCCTCCTCTCCCGTCTCTCTATCCTCTCCCTCCTCTCCCGTCTCTCTATCCTCTCCCTCCTCTCTCATCTCTCTATCCTCTCCCTCCTCTCCCGCTTCTCTCATCTCTCCAGCCTCTCCCTCCTCTCCTGCCTCTCCTCTCTCTCCTCTCTATCCTCTCCCGTCTCTCTCCCTCCTCTCCCTCCTCTCCCTCCCTCCTCTCCCTCCTCTCTTCTCTCTTATCTCCTCTAGGGCTCAAACCAAGTCCTGTGACTTAACTACCCTCCTTTAAACATAAAGATACCGTATTACTATGCACCCTAGATACTAGTTTTCCATTGTATCATTTTATCTGGTGTTTAATGAGGAACGCTAGATACTGGCGGCAGTCTTCTTAAAATGTCATCCTGCAGACTAAGTTTTAAAGCACCAACGTCAAACTCTTCAGAGTTGAGTTTCATCCTACCACACTAGCTGTATACTGCCTTCATCCTACCACACTAGCTGTATACTGCCTTCATCCTACCACACTAGCTGTAAACTGCCTTCATCCTACCACACTATCTGTATACTGCCTTCATCCTACCACACTAGCTGTATACGGCATTCATCCTACCACACTAGCTGTATACTGCCTTCATCCTACCACACTAGCTGTATACTGCCTTCATCCTACCACACTAGCTGTATACGGCAGCGTAGCCTAGTGGTAAGAGCGTTAGACTAGTAACCGGAAGGTTGCGAGTTCAAACCCCCGAGCTGACAAGGTACAAATCTGTCGTTCTGCCCCTGAACAGGCAGTTAACCCACTGTTCCCAGGCCGTCATTGAAAATAAGAATATGTTCTTAACTGACTTGCCTGGTAAAAAAGGTAAAATTAAATACTGCCTTCATCCTACCACACTAGCTGTATACTGCCTTCATCCTACCACACTAGCTGTATACTGCCTTCATCCTACCACACTAGCTGTATACTGCCTTCATCCTACCACACTAGCTGTAAACTGCCTTCATCCTACCACACTAGCTGTAAACTGCCTTCATCCTACCACACTAGCTGTATACTGCCTTCATCCTACCACACTAGCTGTATACTGCCTTCATCCTACCACACTAGCTGTATACTGCCTTCATCCTACCACACTAGCTGTATACTGCCTTCATCCTACCACACTAGCTGTAAACTGCCTTCATCCTACCACACTAGCTGTAAACTGCCTTCATCCTACCACACTAGCTATATACTGCCTTCATCCTACCACACTAGCTGTATACTGCCTTCATCCTACCACACTAACTGTATACTGCCTTCATCCTACCACACTAGCTATATACTGCCTTCATCCTACCACACTAGCTGTATACTGCCTTCATCCTACCACACTAGCTATATACTGCCTTCATCCTACCACACTAGCTGTAAACTGCCTTCATCCTACCAGACTAGCTGTATACTGCCTTCATCCTACCAGACTAACTATATACTGCCTTCATCCTACCACACTAGCTGTATACTGCCTTCATCCTACCACACTAGCTGTAAACTGCCTTCATCCTACCACACTAGCTGTAAACTGCCTTCATCCTACCACACTAGCTGTAAACTGCCTTCATCCTACCACACTAGCTGTATACTGCCTTCATCCTACCACACTAACTGTATACTGCCTTCATCCTACCACACTAGCTGTATACTGCCTTCATCCTACCACACTAGCTGTAAACTGCCTTCATCCTACCACACTAGCTGTAAACTGCCTTCATCCTACCACACTAGCTGTAAACTGCCTTCATCCTACCACACTAGCTGTAAACTGCCTTCATCCTACCACACTAGCTGTAAACTGCCTTCATCCTACCACACTAGCTGTATACTGCCTTCATCCTACCACACTAGCTATATACTGCCTTCATCCTACCACACTAGCTGTATACTGCCTTCATCCTACCACACTAGCTGTATACTGCCTTCATCCTACCACACTAGCTGTAAACTGCCTTCATCCTACCACACTAGCTGTAAACTGCCTTCATCCTACCACACTAGCTATATACTGCCTTCATCCTACCACACTAGCTGTATACTGCCTTCATCCTACCACACTAACTGTATACTGCCTTCATCCTACCACACTAGCTATATACTGCCTTCATCCTACCACACTAGCTGTATACTGCCTTCATCCTACCACACTAGCTATATACTGCCTTCATCCTACCACACTAGCTGTAAACTGCCTTCATCCTACCAGACTAGCTGTATACTGCCTTCATCCTACCAGACTAACTATATACTGCCTTCATCCTACCACACTAGCTGTATACTGCCTTCATCCTACCACACTAGCTGTAAACTGCCTTCATCCTACCACACTAGCTGTAAACTGCCTTCATCCTACCACACTAGCTGTAAACTGCCTTCATCCTACCACACTAGCTGTATACTGCCTTCATCCTACCACACTAACTGTATACTGCCTTCATCCTACCACACTAGCTGTATACTGCCTTCATCCTACCACACTAGCTGTAAACTGCCTTCATCCTACCACACTAGCTGTAAACTGCCTTCATCCTACCACACTAGCTGTAAACTGCCTTCATCCTACCACACTAGCTGTAAACTGCCTTCATCCTACCACACTAGCTGTAAACTGCCTTCATCCTACCACACTAGCTGTATACTGCCTTCATCCTACCACACTAGCTATATACTGCCTTCATCCTACCACACTAGCTGTATACTGCCTTCATCCTACCACACTAGCTGTATATGTCACTTAGGAGACACACAGACACACACACTTAAACGCTCCATGTCCTCGTTAGTTAATTACAGAACGGTGACTAAACCACTGCTTTGATCAAAATAGTCTCTCTCTGGCTGCAGTTTGAACATGCACACACACACACACACACACACACACACACACACACACACACACACACACACACACACACACACACACACACACACACACACACACACACACACACACACACACACACACACACACACACACACACACACACACACACACACACACACACACACACCTTTGATGTGGTCAGACAGATTTCATAAAAGAGGTAATCATGTCAGAACATTTCCAGCAGCTTCCATCTCTGTTTCAGCTGTTTGATCCCTTTCCAACTCCCTACCCGTCCGTCACTGACTAGTCCTCTCTTTCTCTCCACTTCCCCCTCTCTTATTCTCCCTCTTCCTCAACAGATCAGCGCTGGGCAATAATTGTGGCTCGAGGGCCACGTCGGATTTGAAAATTCAGTGGTGGGCCGGACAGGTTTCATCCTGAACGATTTGCTCATCAGAGAAAAGGGGCGGATACATGAAAAAGCTTAGATTCATTATAATTTCTATATACTTTCACATGTTGGATGTTCAAGGGCGGCCTGGAGTGTTTTGTAAGTCAAAATCCCAAACATTTCAACCAAAACACTCCGACCTCCGCAGGCCAGATTGAGCTGGATGTTTCCTTGCTATAGAGGAGGAGAGCCTTGTTAAAATGTCATCCTGCAGATTACATCTTAAAGGCACAAACTTCATACTCCTCAGATATGGCTTGTGTCTGCCTTCATCCTACCACACGAGCTGTATACTGCCTTCATCCTACCACACTAGCTGTATACTGCCTTCATCCTACCACACTAGCTGTATACTGCCTTCATCCTACCACACTATCTGTATACTACCTTCATCCTACCACACGAGCTGTATACTGCCTTCATCCTACCACACTAGCTATATACTGCCTTCATCCTACCACACTAGCTGTATACTGCCTTCATCCTACCACACTAGCTGTATACTGCCTTCATCCTACCACACTAGCTGTATACTGCCTTCATCCTACCACACTAGCTGTATACTGCCTTCATCCTACCACACTAGCTGTATACTGCCTTCATCCTACCACACTAGCTATATACTGCCTTCATCCTACCACACGAGCTGTATACTGCCTTCATCCTACCACACTATCTGTATACTACCTTCATCCTACCACACTAGCTGTATACTGCCTTCATCCTACCGCACTATGGATTCACACAGTGACTGTCTGAGGGTTGAAATGGATTCACACAGTGACTGTCTGCGGGTTGATCTGGATTCACACAGTGACTGTCTGAGGGTTGATCTGGATTCACACAGTGACTGTCTGAGGGTTGATCTGGATTCACACAGTGACTGTCTGAGGGTTGATCTGGATTCACACAGTGACTGTCTGAGGGTTGAAATGTGTTTCCTATTTATCATCAGCACCTACTACTAGTAAAGAGGGAGGGGAGAGGAAAGGAGAGATGAGGAGAGGAGGAGAATGTACACAGCTACCTATTCTCGACAATATACAGTACAGGTATATGTAAAAAAAATAGCATCCTACCACAGCTTCAGTCTGTATATCAGTCATGCTTTTAACTGTATAAATTATTCAAATGAAAGTGAGCAATCAGATGTTGATGTTGAATGAAGGAAACAGTTTAAATCAATCCCAGAAGGCTGTGACGGGGCAGTATTTTCACGTCCAGATGAAATGCATGACCAAATTCAACTGCCTGCTACTCATCCCCAGAAGATAAGATATGCATATTATTAGTAGATTTAGATAGAAAACACTCTGAAGTTTCTCAAACTATTTGAATCATTTCTGTGAGTATAACAGAACGTATTTAGCAGGCGAAACCCTGAGGACAAACCATTCAGATTCATTTTTTTTTCAGGTCACTCTCTTTTCAATGTGTTTTCATTGGGAATCCAGATTTTTAAGGGACCTTCTTGGGGTTCGTATCACTTCCACTGGATGTCAACAGTCTTTAGAAATTGGTTGAGGTTTTTCCTTTGTGTAATGGAGAAGTACGGCCATCTTGAACGAGGGTCACCTGAAGTGTACTGTTAGATAGAGGCACGTGACCAGAAAGCATGCTACAGTTTGATTTCTTCCTGTATTGAACACAGATCATCCAGTCTTCAATTTTATCGATTATTTACATTAAAAATACCTAACGTTGTTTTACAAAAGTGGTTTGAAATGTTTTGGCAAAGTTTACAGGTAACTTTTGAGATATTTTGTAATCAAGTTACTTTGAGCAACTTGGAACCGGTGTTTTTCTGGATCAAACGCGCCAGATAAATGGATATTTTGGATATAAATCGACGGAATTAATCGAACAAAAGGAGCATTTGTGATGTTAATGGGACATATTGGAGTGCCAACAAAAGAAGTTTGTCAAAGGCATGAATTATATTTTTATTTCATCGTTTTGTGTCGCGCCTGCAGGGTTGAAATATGCTTTCTCTTTGTTTACGGAGGTGCTATCCTCAGATTATAGCATTGTTTGTTTTCGCCGAAAAGCCTTTTTGAAATCTGACATGTTGGCTGGATTCACAACAAGTGTAGCTTTAATTTGCTATCTTACATGTTGTGTGATTTAATGAAAGTTAGATTTTTATAGTAATTTATTTGAATTTGGCGCTCTGCATTTTCCCTGAGAGGTTGTTAGAGGTGCATGATGGTGAGTCTCTCTCACCACCTGCCTGAGCTAATACAGAGGTGTGTGTGTGTGTGTGTGTGTGTGTGTGTGTGTGTGTGTGTGTGTGTGTGTGTGTGTGTGTGTGTGTGTGTGTGTGTGTGTGTGTGTGTGTGTGTGTGTGTGTGTGTGTGTGTGTGTGTGTGTGTGTGTGTGTGTGTGTGTGTGTGTGTGTGTGTGTGTGTGTGTGTGTGACATAGACCTTCTGTGTATGTGTATAGAATAGACTGAATAAAGTGTTGTTTGGAATGACATTATGATACTGTCGGGATTTATATCACCACACCTTGAAATAAATGGTGATTTTTATCACCACACCTTGATATAAATGGTGATTTATATCACCACACCTTGAAATAAATGGTGATTTATATCACCACACCTTGAATAAATTGTGTTTTATATCACCACACCTTGGAATAAATGGTGTTTTATATCACCACACCTTGAAATAAATGGTGATTTTTCAACCATTCAATGGGTCCTAGACAGGCAGCACTGCATCCAAAATGGCTCCCTATGTAGTGCATTACATTTCACCAGGGTCTATAGGTTAGTGCACTACTTTTGACCTTGGTCTATAGGGTAGCGCACTACTTTTGACCAGGGTCTATAGGGTAGTGCACTACTTTTGACCTTGGTCTATAGGGTAGCGCACTACTTTTGACCAGGGTCTATAGGTTAGTGCACTACTTTTGACCAGGGTCTATAGGGTAGCGCACTACTTTTGACCAGGGTATATAGGGTAGTGCACTACTTTGACCAGGGTCTATAGGGTAGCGCACTACTTTTGACCAGGGTCTATAGGGTAGCGCACTACTTTTGACCTTGGTCTATAGGGTAGCGCACTACTTTTGACCAGGGTCTATAGGTTAGTGCACTACTTTTGACCAGGGTCTATAGGGTAGCGCACTACTTTTGACCAGGGTATATAGGGTAGTGCACTACTTTGACCAGGGTCTATAGGGTAGTGCACTACTTTTGACCAGGGTCTATAGGGTAGCGCACTACATTGACCAGGGTCTATAGGGTAGTGCACTACTTTTGACCAGGGTCTATAGGGTAGTGCATTACTTTTGACCAGGGCGTATAGAGTAGTGCACTACATAGGGAATAGGGTGCCATGTGGGACAGACTAATTTCAGAACCAATGAAAGATCCAATCACAGAGCCACACATGGACCTTTAACCAATAGAATGTCATTTAAATGAGATGGTGAAGAGAGACAGAGTGACATTCACAGACGACACGCAGGCGTCTACCCTGAGGAGTCTGTTATACCTCAACTCTCTTCCCATCAGGCTTTGATTAGGAAAGTGGCTAATAACCCCACAGGATAAACACAGAGACATCAGCTGTCTCCAACCACCTTTATGACCTCATCAACATGGGACATGGAGCCATGACACACACAACCATCCCTCTATAGCCCTGCATGTTATAGTGACCCTATCCCTCATCAACATGGGACATGGAGCCATGACACACACACACAACCATCCCTCTATAGCCCTGCATGTTATAGTGACCCTATCCCTCATCAACATGGGACATGGAGCCATGACACACACACACAACCATCCCTCTATAGCCCTATATGTTATAGTGACCCTATCCCTCATCAACATGGGACATGGAGCCATGACACACACACACAACCATCCCTCTATAGCCCTGCATGTTATAGTGACCCTATCCCTCATCAACATGGGACATGGAGCCATGACACACACACACAACCATCCCTCTATAGCCCTGCATGTTATAGTGACCCTATCCCTCATCAACATGGGACATGGAGCCATGACACACACAACCATCCCTCTATAGCCCTATATGTTATAGTGACCCTATCCCTCATCAACATGGGACATGGAGCCATGACACACACACACAACCATCCCTCTATAGCCCTGCATGTTATAGTGACCCTATCCCTCATCAACATGGGACATGGAGCCATGACACACACACAACCATCCCTCTATAGCCCTGCATGTTATAGTGACCCTATCCCTCATCAACATGGGACATGGAGCCATGACACACACACACAACCATCCCTCTATAGCCCTGCATGTTATAGTGACCCTATCCCTCATCAACATGGGACATGGAGCCATGACACACACACACAACCATCCCTCTATAGCCCTGCATGTTATAGTGACCCTATCCCTCATCAACATGGGACATGGAGCCATGACACACACACACAACCATCCCTCTATAGCCCTGCATGTTATAGTGACCCTATCCCTCATCAACATGGGACATGGAGCCATGACACACACACACAACCATCCCTCTATAGCCCTGCATGTTATAGTGACCCTATCCCTCATCAACATGGGACATGGAGCCATGACACACACACACAACCATCCCTCTATAGTCCTGCATGTTATAGTGACCCTATCCCTCATCAACATGGGACATGGAGCCATGACACACACACACAACCATCCCTCTATAGCCCTGCATGTTATAGTGACCCTATCCCTCATCAACATGGGACATGGAGCCATGACACACACACAACCATCCCTCTATAGCCCTGCATGTTATAGTGACCCTATCCCTCATCAACATGGGACATGGAGCCATGACACACACACACAACCATCCCTCTATAGCCCTGCATGTTATAGTGACCCTATCCCTCATCAACATGGGACATGGAGCCATGACACACACACACAACCATCCCTCTATAGCCCTGCATGTTATAGTGACCCTATCCCTCATCAACATGGACATGGAGCCATGACACACACACAACCATCCCTCTATAGCCCTGCATGTTATAGTGACCCTATCCCTCATCAACATGGGACATGGAGCCATGACACACACACAACCATCCCTCTATAGCCCTGCATGTTATAGTGACCCTATCCCTCATCAACATGGGACATGGAGCCATGACACACACACACAACCATCCCTCTATAGCCCTGCATGTTATAGTGACCCTATCCCTCATCAACATGGGACATGGAGCCATGACACACACACACAACCATCCCTCTATAGCCCTGCATGTTATAGTGACCCTATCCCTCATCAACATGGGACATGGAGCCATGACACACACACACAACCATCCCTCTATAGCCCTGCATGTTATAGTGACCCTATCCCTCATCAACATGGGACATGGAGCCATGACACACACACACAACCATCCCTCTATAGCCCTGCATGTTATAGTGACCCTATCCCTCATCAACATGGGACATGGAGCCATGACACACACACAACCATCCCTCTATAGCCCTGCATGTTATAGTGGCCCTATCCCTCATCAACATGGGACATGGAGCCATGACACACACACACAACCATCCCTCTATAGCCCTGCATGTTATAGTGACCCTATCCTCATCAACATGGGACATGGAGCCATGACACACACACACAACCATCCCTCTATAGCCCTGCATGTTATAGTGACCCTATCCCTCATCAACATGGACATGGAGCCATGACACACACACAACCATCCCTCTATAGCCCTGCATGTTATAGTGACCCTATCCCTCATCAACATGGGACATGGAGCCATGACACACACACAACCATCCCTCTATAGCCCTGCATGTTATAGTGACCCTATCCCTCATCAACATGGGACATGGAGCCATGACACACACACACAACCATCCCTCTATAGCCCTGCATGTTATAGTGACCCTATCCCTCATCAACATGGGACATGGAGCCATGACACACACACACAACCATCCCTCTATAGCCCTGCATGTTATAGTGACCCTATCCCTCATCAACATGGGACATGGAGCCATGACACACACACACAACCATCCCTCTATAGCCCTGCTTGTTATAGTGACCCTATCCCTCATCAACATGGGACATGGAGCCATGACACACACACAACCATCCCTCTATAGCCCTGCATGTTATAGTGACCCTATCCCTCATCAACATGGGACATGGAGCCATGACACACACACAACCATCCCTCTATAGCCCTGCATGTTATAGTGACCCTATCCCTCATCAACATGGGACATGGAGCCATGACACACACACAACCATCCCTCTATAGCCCTGCATGTTATAGTGACCCTTTCCCTCATCAACATGGGACATGGAGCCATGACATACACACACAACCATCCCTCTATAGCCCTGCATGTTATAGTGACCCTATCCCTCATCAACATGGGACATGGAGCCATGACACACACACACAACCATCCCTCTATAGCCCTGCATGTTATAGTGACCCTATCCCTCATCAACATGGACATGGAGCCATGACACACACACAACCATCCCTCTATAGCCCTGCATGTTATAGTGACCCTATCCCTCATCAACATGGGACATGGAGCCATGACACACACACAACCATCCCTCTATAGCCCTGCATGTTATAGTGACCCTATCCCTCATCAACATGGGACATGGAGCCATGACACACACACACAACCATCCCTCTATAGCCCTGCATGTTATAGTGACCCTATCCCTCATCAACATGGGACATGGAGCCATGACACACACACACAACCATCCCTCTATAGCCCTGCATGTTATAGTGACCCTATCCCTCATCAACATGGGACATGGAGCCATGACACACACACACAACCATCCCTCTATAGCCCTGCATGTTATAGTGACCCTATCCCTCATCAACATGGGACATGGAGCCATGACACACACACACAACCATCCCTCTATAGCCCTGCATGTTATAGTGACCCTATCCCTCATCAACATGGGACATGGAGCCATGACACACACACACAACCATCCCTCTATAGCCCTATATGTTATAGTGACCCTATCCCTCATCAACATGACACACACACAACCATCCCTCTATAGCCCTGCATGTTATAGTGACCCTATCCCTCATCAACATGGGACATGGAGCCATGACACACACACACAACCATCCCTCTATAGCCCTGCATGTTATAGTGACCCTATCCCTCATCAACATGGGACATGGAGCCATGACACACACACACAACCATCCCTCTATAGCCCTGCATGTTATAGTGACCCTATCCCTCATCAACATGGGACATGGAGCCATGACACACACACACAACCATCCCTCTATAGCCCTATATGTTATAGTGACCCTATCCCTCATCAACATGGGACATGGAGCCATGACACACACACAACCATCCCTCTATAGCCCTGCATGTTATAGTGACCCTATCCCTCATCAACATGGGACATGGAGCCATGACACACACACACAACCATCCCTCTATAGCCCTGCATGTTATAGTGACCCTATCCCTCATCAACATGACACACACACAACCATCCCTCTATAGCCCTGCATGTTATAGTGACCCTATCCCTCATCAACATGGGACATGGAGCCATGACACACACAACCATCCCTCTATAGCCCTATATGTTATAGTGACCCTATCCCTCATCAACATGGGACATGGAGCCATGACACACACACACAACCATCCCTCTATAGCCCTGCATGTTATAGTGACCCTATCCCTCATCAACATGGGACATGGAGCCATGACACACACACAACCATCCCTCTATAGCCCTGCATGTTATAGTGACCCTATCCCTCATCAACATGGGACATGGAGCCATGACACACACACACAACCATCCCTCTATAGCCCTGCATGTTATAGTGACCCTATCCTCATCAACATGGGACATGGAGCCATGACACACACACACAACCATCCCTCTATAGCCCTGCATGTTATAGTGACCCTATCCCTCATCAACATGGGACATGGAGCCATGACACACACACACAACCATCCCTCTATAGCCCTGCATGTTATAGTGACCCTATCCCTCATCAACATGGGACATGGAGCCATGACACACACACACAACCATCCCTCTATAGCCCTGCATGTTATAGTGACCCTATCCCTCATCAACATGGGACATGGAGCCATGACACACACACACAACCATCCCTCTATAGTCCTGCATGTTATAGTGACCCTATCCCTCATCAACATGGGACATGGAGCCATGACACACACACACAACCATCCCTCTATAGCCCTGCATGTTATAGTGACCCTATCCCTCATCAACATGGGACATGGAGCCATGACACACACACAACCATCCCTCTATAGCCCTGCATGTTATAGTGACCCTATCCCTCATCAACATGGGACATGGAGCCATGACACACACACACAACCATCCCTCTATAGCCCTGCATGTTATAGTGACCCTATCCCTCATCAACATGGGACATGGAGCCATGACACACACACACAACCATCCCTCTATAGCCCTGCATGTTATAGTGACCCTATCCTCATCAACATGGACATGGAGCCATGACACACACACAACCATCCCTCTATAGCCCTGCATGTTATAGTGACCCTATCCCTCATCAACATGGGACATGGAGCCATGACACACACACAACCATCCCTCTATAGCCCTGCATGTTATAGTGACCCTATCCCTCATCAACATGGGACATGGAGCCATGACACACACACACAACCATCCCTCTATAGCCCTGCATGTTATAGTGACCCTATCCCTCATCAACATGGGACATGGAGCCATGACACACACACACAACCATCCCTCTATAGCCCTGCATGTTATAGTGACCCTATCCCTCATCAACATGGGACATGGAGCCATGACACACACACACAACCATCCCTCTATAGCCCTGCATGTTATAGTGACCCTATCCCTCATCAACATGGGACATGGAGCCATGACACACACACACAACCATCCCTCTATAGCCCTGCATGTTATAGTGACCCTATCCCTCATCAACATGGGACATGGAGCCATGACACACACACAACCATCCCTCTATAGCCCTGCATGTTATAGTGGCCCTATCCCTCATCAACATGGGACATGGAGCCATGACACACACACACAACCATCCCTCTATAGCCCTGCATGTTATAGTGACCCTATCCCTCATCAACATGGGACATGGAGCCATGACACACACACACAACCATCCCTCTATAGCCCTGCATGTTATAGTGACCCTATCCCTCATCAACATGGACATGGAGCCATGACACACACACAACCATCCCTCTATAGCCCTGCATGTTATAGTGACCCTATCCCTCATCAACATGGGACATGGAGCCATGACACACACACAACCATCCCTCTATAGCCCTGCATGTTATAGTGACCCTATCCCTCATCAACATGGGACATGGAGCCATGACACACACACACAACCATCCCTCTATAGCCCTGCATGTTATAGTGACCCTATCCCTCATCAACATGGGACATGGAGCCATGACACACACACACAACCATCCCTCTATAGCCCTGCATGTTATAGTGACCCTATCCCTCATCAACATGGGACATGGAGCCATGACACACACACACAACCATCCCTCTATAGCCCTGCTTGTTATAGTGACCCTATCCTCATCAACATGGGACATGGAGCCATGACACACACACAACCATCCCTCTATAGCCCTGCATGTTATAGTGACCCTATCCCTCATCAACATGGGACATGGAGCCATGACACACACACAACCATCCCTCTATAGCCCTGCATGTTATAGTGACCCTATCCCTCATCAACATGGGACATGGAGCCATGACACACACACAACCATCCCTCTATAGCCCTGCATGTTATAGTGACCCTTTCCCTCATCAACATGGGACATGGAGCCATGACATACACACACAACCATCCCTCTATAGCCCTGCATGTTATAGTGACCCTATCCCTCATCAACATGGGACATGGAGCCATGACACACACACACAACCATCCCTCTATAGCCCTGCATGTTATAGTGACCCTATCCCTCATCAACATGGACATGGAGCCATGACACACACACAACCATCCCTCTATAGCCCTGCATGTTATAGTGACCCTATCCCTCATCAACATGGGACATGGAGCCATGACACACACACAACCATCCCTCTATAGCCCTGCATGTTATAGTGACCCTATCCCTCATCAACATGGGACATGGAGCCATGACACACACACACAACCATCCCTCTATAGCCCTGCATGTTATAGTGACCCTATCCCTCATCAACATGGGACATGGAGCCATGACACACACACACAACCATCCCTCTATAGCCCTGCATGTTATAGTGACCCTATCCCTCATCAACATGGGACATGGAGCCATGACACACACACACAACCATCCCTCTATAGCCCTGCATGTTATAGTGACCCTATCCCTCATCAACATGGGACATGGAGCCATGACACACACACACAACCATCCCTCTATAGCCCTGCATGTTATAGTGACCCTATCCCTCATCAACATGGGACATGGAGCCATGACACACACACACAACCATCCCTCTATAGCCCTATATGTTATAGTGACCCTATCCCTCATCAACATGACACACACACAACCATCCCTCTATAGCCCTGCATGTTATAGTGACCCTATCCCTCATCAACATGGGACATGGAGCCATGACACACACACACAACCATCCCTCTATAGCCCTGCATGTTATAGTGACCCTATCCCTCATCAACATGGGACATGGAGCCATGACACACACACACAACCATCCCTCTATAGCCCTGCATGTTATAGTGACCCTATCCCTCATCAACATGGGACATGGAGCCATGACACACACACACAACCATCACTCTATAGCCCTATATGTTATAGTGACCCTATCCCTCATCAACATGGGACATGGAGCCATGACACACACACAACCATCCCTCTATAGCCCTGCATGTTATAGTGACCCTTTCCCTCATCAACATGGGACATGGAGCCATGACACACACACACAACCATCCCTCTATAGCCCTGCTTGTTATAGTGACCCTATCCCTCATCAACATGGGACATGGAGCCATGACACACACACACAACCATCCCTCTATAGCCCTGCATGTTATAGTGACCCTATCCCTCATCAACATGACACACACACAACCATCCCTCTATAGCCCTGCATGTTATAGTGACCCTATCCCTCATCAACATGGGACATGGAGCCATGACACACACACACAACCATCCCTCTATAGCCCTGCATGTTATAGTGACCCTATCCCTCATCAACATGGGACATGGAGCCATGACACACACACAACCATCCCTCTATAGCCCTGCATGTTATAGTGACCCTATCCCTCATCAACATGGGACATGGAGCCATGACACACACACACACACAACCATCCCTCTATAGCCCTGCATGTTATAGTGACCCTATCCCTCATCAACATGGGACATGGAGCCATGACACACACACACAACCATCCCTCTATAGCCCTGCATGTTATAGTGACCCTATCCCTCATCAACATGACACACACACACAACCATCCCTCTATAGCCCTATATGTTATAGTGACCCTATCCCTCATCAACATGGGACATGGAGCCATGACACACACACAACCATCCCTCTATAGCCCTGCTTGTTATAGTGACCCTATCCCTCATCAACATGGGACATGGAGCCATGACACACACACAACCATCCCTCTATAGCCCTGCATGTTATAGTGACCCTATCCCTCATCAACATGACACACACACAACCATCCCTCTATAGCCCTGCATGTTATAGTGACCCTATCCCTCATCAACATGGGACATGGAGCCATGACACACACACACAACCATCCCTCTATAGCCCTGCATGTTATAGTGACCCTATCCCTCATCAACATGGGACATGGAGCCATGACACACACACAACCATCCCTCTATAGCCCTGCATGTTATAGTGACCCTATCCCTCATCAACATGGGACATGGAGCCATGACACACACACACACACAACCATCCCTCTATAGCCCTGCATGTTATAGTGACCCTATCCCTCATCAACATGGGACATGGAGCCATGACACACACACACAACCATCCCTCTATAGCCCTGCATGTTATAGTGACCCTATCCCTCATCAACATGACACACACACACAACCATCCCTCTATAGCCCTATATGTTATAGTAACCCTATCCCTCATCAACATGGGACATGGAGCCATGACACACACACAACCATCCCTCTATAGCCCTGCATGTTATAGTGACCCTATCCCTCATCAACATGACACACACACAACCATCCCTCTATAGCCCTGCATGTTATAGTGACCCTATCCCTCATCAACATGACACACACACAACCATCCCTCTATAGCCCTGCATGTTATAGTGACCCTATCCCTCATCAACATGACACACACACAACCATCCCTCTATAGCCCTGCTTGTTATAGTGACCCTATCCCTCATCAACATGGGACATGGAGCCATGACACACACACACAACCATCCCTCTATAGCCCTGCATGTTATAGTGACCCTATCCCTCATCAACATGGGACATGGAGCCATGACACACACACACACAACCATCCCTCTATAGCCCTGCATGTTATAGTGACCCTATCCCTCATCAACATGGGACATGGAGCCATGACACACACACACAACCATCCCTCTATAGCCCTGCATGTTATAGTGACCCTATCTGTCATGTTTGTCATTTATTATCATGTCTTGTCCCTGTGCTCCCCATTCTGTTCGTTTCCCTCTGCTGGTCTTATTGGGTTCTTTCCCTCTTTCTATCCCTCTCTCTCCCCCTCCCCCTCTCACTCTCTCGCTCTCTCTTCTCTCTATCGTTCCGTTCCTGCTCCCAGCTGTTCCTATTCCCCTAATCATCATTTAGTCTTCCCACACCTGTTCCCGATCCTTTCCCCTGATTAGAGTCCCTATTTATTCCTTTGTGTTCCGTTCCTGTCCCGTCGGTTCCTTGTTTAGTATTCACCATGCTGTGATTGCGTTTCGCCCTGTCCTGTCGTGTTTTTGCTGTGATTGTGTATCGCCCTGTCCTGTCGTGTTTTTTTGCCTTCATCAGATGCTGCGTGTGAGCAGGTGTCTCTGTCTACCACGGCCTGCGCCTACCCGAAGCGACCTGCAGTCTGTGGCCGCTTCTCCAGTTATTCCCCTCTACAGACTAGAGGATTTCTGTTATTCCCTGTTTGGACTTAAATAAACTCTGTTTCTGTTAAGTCGCTTTTGGGTCCTCTTTCACCTGCATGACAGAAGGAACCGACCAAGGAATGGACCCAGCGACTTCAGACGCTCGTTACACTGCCGTCAAGATCCAAGGAGCCATGCTCGGCAGACACGAGCAGGAATTGTCTGCTGCTCGCCATGCCGTGGAGAACCTGGCCGCTCAGGTTTCCGACCTCTCTGGACAGTTCCAGAGTCTACGTCTCGTGCCACCTGTTACTTCCTGGCCTGCCGAGCCTCCAGAACCTAGGGTTAATAACCCACCTTGCTACTCCGGGCAGCCCACTGAGTGCCGCTCCTTTCTCACGCAGTGTGAGATTGTGTTCTCTCTCCAACCCAACACATACTCTAGAGAGAGAGCTCGGGTTGCTTACGTCATTTCACTCCTTACTGGCCGGGCTCGAGAATGGGGCACAGCTATCTGGGAGGCAAGGGCTGATTGCTCTAACAAGTTCCAGAACTTTAAAGAGGAGATGATTCGGGTTTTTGACCGTTCAGTTTTTGGTAGGGAGGCTTCTAGGGCCCTGGCTTCCTTATGCCAAGGTGAACGGTCCATAACGGATTATTCTATTGAGTTTCGCACTCTTGCTGCCTCTAGTGAGTGGAACGAGCCGGCGCTGCTCGCTCGTTTTCTGGAGGGACTCCACGCAGTGGTTAAGGATGAGATCCTCTCCCGGGAGGTTCCTTCAGATGTGGACTCTTTGATTGCTCTCGCCATCCGCATAGAACGACGGGTAGATCTTCGTCACCGGGCTCGTGGAAGAGAGCTCGCATCAACGGTGTTTCCCTGCTCCGCATCGCAACCATCTCCCTCCTCTGGCTTTGAGACTGAGCCCATGCAGCTGGGAGGGATTCGCATCTCGACTAAGGAGAGGGAACGGAGGATCACCAACCGCCTGTGCCTCTATTGCGGAGTTGCTGGACATTTTGTTAATTCATGTCCAGTAAAGCCAGAGCTCATCTGTAAGCGGAGGGCTACAGGTGAGCGCAACTACTCAAGTCTCTCCATCAAAGTCCTGTACTACTTTGTCGGTCCACCTACGCTGGACCGGTTCGGGTGCTACATGTAGTGCCTTGATAGACTCTGGGGCTGAGGGTTGTTTCATGGACGAAGCATGGGTTCGGAAACATGACATTCCTTTCAGAGAGTTAGAGAAGCCTACGCCCATGTTCGCCTTAGATGGTAGTCATCTTCCCAGTATCAGATTTGAGACACTACCTTTAACCCTCACAGTATCTGGTAACCACAGTGAGACTATTTCTTTTTGATTTTCCGTTCACCGTTTACACCTGTTGTTTTGGGTCATCCCTGGCTAGTATGTCATAATCCTTCTATTAATTGGTCTAGTAATTCTATCCTATCCTGGAACGTTTCTTGTCATGTGAAGTGTTTAATGTCTGCCATCCCTCCCGTTTCTTCTGTCCCTACTTCTCAGGAGGAACCTGGCGATTTGACAGGAGTGCCGGAGGAATATCATGATCTGCGCACGGTCTTCAGTCGGTCCCGAGCCAACTCCCTTCCTCCTCACCGGTCGTATGATTGTAGTATTGATCTCCTTCCGGGGACCACTCCTCCTCGAGGTAGACTATACTCTCTGTCGGCTCCCGAACGTAAGGCTCTCGAGGATTATTTGTCTGTGTCTCTTGACGCCGGTACCATAGTGCCTTCTTCTTCTCCGGCCGGGGCGGGGTTCTTTTTGTTATGAAGAAGGACGGTACTCTGCGCCCTGCGTGGATTATCGAGGGCTGAATGACATAACGGTTAAGAATCGTTATCCGCTTCCCCTTATGTCATCAGCCTTCGAGATTCTGCAGGGAGCCAGGTGCTTTACTAAGTTGGACCTTCGTAACGCTTACCATCTCGTGCGCATCAGAGAGGGGGACGAGTGGAAAACGGCGTTTAACACTCCGTTAGGGCATTTTGAGTACCGGGTTCTGCCGTTCGGTCTCGCCAATGCGCCAGCTGTTTTTCAGGCATTAGTTAATGATGTTCTGAGAGACATGCTGAACATTTTTGTTTTTGTCTATCTTGACGATATCCTGATTTTTTCTCCGTCACTCGAGATTCATGTTCAGCACGTTCGACGTGTTCTACAGCGCCTTTTAGAGAATTGTCTCTACGTAAAGGCTGAGAAGTGCTCTTTTCATGTCTCCTCCGTTACTTTTCTCGGTTCCGTTATTTCCGCTGAAGGCATTCAGATGGATTCCGCTAAGGTCCAAGCTGTCAGTGATTGGCCCGTTCCAAGGTCACGTGTCGAGTTGCAGCGCTTTTTAGGTTTCGCTAATTTCTATCGGCGTTTCATTCGTAATTTCGGTCAAGTTGCTGCCCCTCTCACAGCTCTTACTTCTGTCAAGACGTGTTTTAAGTGGTCCGGTTCCGCCCAGGGAGCTTTTGATCTTCTAAAAGAACGTTTTACGTCCGCTCCTATCCTCGTTACTCCTGACGTCACTAGACAATTCATTGTCGAGGTTGACGCTTCAGAGGTAGGCGTGGGAGCCATTCTATCCCAGCGCTTCCAGTCTGACGATAAGGTTCATCCTTGCGCTTATTTTTCTCATCGCCTGTCGCCATCTGAGCGCAACTATGATGTGGGTAACCGTGAACTGCTCGCCATCCGCTTAGCCCTAGGCGAATGGCGACAGTGGTTGGAGGGGGCGACCGTTCCTTTTGTCGTTTGGACAGACCATAAGAACCTTGAGTACATCCGTTCTGCCAAACGACTTAATGCCCGTCAAGCTCGTTGGGCGTTGTTTTTCGCTCGTTTCGAGTTTGTGATTTCTTACCGTCCGGGTAGCAAGAACACCAAGCCTGATGCCTTATCCCGTCTGTTTAGTTCTTCTGTGGCTTCTACTGATCCCGAGGGGATTCTTCCTTATGGGCGTGTTGTCGGGTTAACAGTCTGGGGAATTGAAAGACAGGTTAAGCAAGCACTCACGCACACTGCGTCGCCGCGCGCTTGTCCTAGTAACCTCCTTTTCGTTCCTGTTTCCACTCGTCTGGCTGTTCTTCAGTGGGCTCACTCTGCCAAGTTAGCTGGTCATCCCGGTGTTCGAGGCACTCTTGCGTCTATTCGCCAGCGCTTTTGGTGGCCGACTCAGGAGCGTGACACGCGCCGTTTCGTGGCTGCTTGTTCGGACTGCGCGCAGACTAAGTCGGGTAACTCTCCTCCTGCCGGTCGTCTCAGACCGCTCCCCATTCCTTCTCGACCATGGTCTCACATTGCCTTAGACTTCATTACCGGTCTGCCTTTGTCTGCGGGGAAGACTGTGATTCTGACGGTTGTCGATAGGTTCTCTAAGGCGGCACATTTCATTCCCCTCGCTAAACTTCCTTCCGCTAAGGAGACGGCACAAATCATTATTGAGAATGTATTCAGAATTCATGGCCTCCCGTTAGACGCCGTTTCAGACAGAGGCCCGCAATTCACGTCACAGTTTTGGAGGGAGTTCTGTCGTTTGATTGGTGCGTCCGTCAGTCTCTCTTCCGGGTTTCATCCCCAGTCTAACGGTCAAGCAGAGAGGGCCAATCAGACGATTGGTCGCATACTACGCAGCCTTTCTTTCAGAAACCCTGCGTCTTGGGCAGAACAGCTCCCCTGGGCAGAATACGCTCACAATTCGCTTCCTTCGTCTGCTACCGGGTTATCTCCGTTTCAGAGTAGTCTGGGTTACCAGCCTCCTCTGTTCTCATCCCAGCTTGCCGAGTCCAGCGTTCCCTCCGCTCAAGCGTTTGTCCAACGTTGTGAGCGCACCTGGAGGAGGGTGAGGTCTGCACTTTGCCGTTACAGGGCACAGACGGTGAGAGCCGCCAATAAACGCAGGATTAAGAGTCCAAGGTATTGTTGCGGCCAGAGAGTGTGGCTTTCCACTCGCAACCTTCCTCTTACGACAGCTTCTCGTAAGTTGACTCCGCGGTTCATTGGTCCGTTCCGTGTCTCCCAGGTCGTCAATCCTGTCGCTGTGCGACTGCTTCTTCCGCGACATCTTCGTCGCGTCCATCCTGTCTTCCATGTCTCCTGTGTTAAGCCCTTTCTTCGCACCCCCGTTCGTCTTCCCTCCCCCTCCCGTCCTTGTCGAGAGCGCACCTATTTACAAGGTACATAAGATCATGGACATGCGTTCTCGGGGACGGGGTCACCAATACTTAGTGGATTGGGAGGGTTACGGTCCTGAGGAGAGGAGTTGGGTTCCGTCTCGGGACGTGCTGGACCGTTCACTCATCGATGATTTCCTCCGTTGCCGCCAGGATTCCTCCTCGAGTGCGCCAGGAGGCGCTCGGTGAGTGGGGGTACTGTCATGTTTGTCATTTATTATCATGTCTTGTCCCTGTGCTCCCCATTCTGTTCGTTTCCCTCTGCTGGTCTTATTGGGTTCTTTCCCTCTTTCTATCCCTCTCTCTCCCCCTCCCCTCTCACTCTCTCGCTCTCTCTTCTCTCTATCGTTCCGTTCCTGCTCCCAGCTGTTCCTATTCCCCTAATCATCATTTAGTCTTCCCACACCTGTTCCCGATCCTTTCCCCTGATTAGAGTCCCTATTTATTCCTTTGTGTTCCGTTCCTGTCCCGTCGGTTCCTTGTTTAGTATTCACCATGCTGTGATTGCGTTTCGCCCTGTCCTGTCGTGTTTTTGCTGTGATTGTGTATCGCCCTGTCCTGTCGTGTTTTTTTGCCTTCATCAGATGCTGCGTGTGAGCAGGTGTCTCTGTCTACCACGGCCTGCGCCTACCCGAAGCGACCTGCAGTCTGTGGCCGCTTCTCCAGTTATTCCCCTCTACAGACTAGAGGATTTCTGTTATTCCCTGTTTGGACTTAAATAAACTCTGTTTCTGTTAAGTCGCTTTTGGGTCCTCTTTCACCTGCATGACACTATCCCTCATCAACATGGGACATGGAGCCATGACACACACACACAACCATCCCTCTATAGCCCTGCATGTTATAGTGACCCTATCCCTCATCAACATGACACACACACAACCATCCCTCTATAGCCCTGCATGTTATAGTGACCCTATCCCTCATCAACATGGGACATGGAGCCATGACACACACACACAACCATCCCTCTATAGCCCTGCATGTTATAGTGACCCTATCCCTCATCAACATGGGACATGGAGCCATGACACACACACAACCATCCCTCTATAGCCCTGCATGTTATAGTGACCCTATCCCTCATCAACATGGGACATGGAGCCATGACACACACACACAACCATCCCTCTATAGCCCTGCATGTTATAGTGACCCTATCCCTCATCAACATGGGACATGGAGCCATGACACACACACAACCATCCCTCTATAGCCCTATATGTTATAGTGACCCTATCCCTCATCAACAGAAGGGGACATAAATGATACATGCAGCAGCTCAGTTCAGGGACCTGATCATCATTCATTCAGAGGCAGAGAGAGAGGAGGAGTAGGTAAACCATGTGACAGACAAACTAACGTAACTACACACACACACACACACACACACACACACACACACACACACCAAGGTCTTGTAATGGAGCAGCCACAGTACTGGAGTTATGATACATGTTTACTGGAAGTGATGTGTAGCAGAGAGAGAGAGAGAGAGAGAGAGAGAGAGAGAGAGAGAGAGAGAGAGAGAGAGAGAGAGAGAGAGAGAGAGAGAGAGAGAGAGAGAGAGAGAGAGAGAGAGAGAGAGAGAGAGAGAGAGAGAGAGAGAGAGAGAGAGAGAGAGAGAGAGAGAGAGAGAGAGAGAGAGAGAGAGAGAAGTGGAGCTCAACCAACATTGTAGATAAAACCTATATTTATCTGTTTATTTATTTTCACACTTCAACTATTTGTAATTGTTACAACACTGTACATAGTCATAATACATAACACAACATTTGAAATGTCTATATTATTTAAAAACTTTTGTGATTGTAGTGTTTACTGATTTTATTTATTATTTTAGTATTTTTTTTATTATTTTTTAAATTTTATTTCCCTTTTGTTTATTGTATATTCCATTTGCCTTGGCAATGTAAACATACACTGCATGACCAAAAATATGTGGATACCTGCTTGTTAAACATCTCATTTCAAAATCATGGGCATTAATATGGATTTGGTCCCCTGTTTGCTGCTATAACAGCCTCAAGTCTTCTGGGAGGCTTTCCATTAAATATTAGAACATTGCTGCGGGGATTTGCTTCCATTCAGCCACAAGAGCATTAGTGATGTTGGGCACTGATGTTGGGTGATTAGGCCTGGCTCGCAGTCGGCGTTCCAATTCATCCCAAAGTTGTTTGATGGGGTTGAGGTCAGGGCTCTGTGCAAGCCAGTCAAGTTCTTCCACACCGATCTCAACAAAGCATTTCTATATGAACCTCTCTCGGTACACAGGGGCATTGTCATGCTGAAAAGGGAAAATGCTTTCCCCAAACTGTTACCACAACGTTGGAATCACAGAATCGTATAGAATGTCTCATGGACAGGGCTGCAGTGGAGCAGGTTGAGAGCTTCAAGTTCCTTGGCATCCACGTCACCAAAAAACTAACATGGTCCAAGCACACCAAGACAGTCGTGAAGAGGGCACAACAAAATCTATTCCCCCTCAGGAGACTGAAAAGATTTGGCATGGGTCCTCAGATCTTCAAAAGGTTGTACAGCTGCACCATTGAGAGCCCTGACTGGTTGCATCACTGCCTGGTATGGCAACTGCTCGACCGCAAGGCACTACAGAGGGTAGTGCGAACGGCCCAGTACATCACTAGGGCCAAGCTTCCTGCCATCCAGGACCTCTATACCAGGCGGTGTCAGAGGAAGGCCCTAAAAATTGTCAAAGAATCCAGCCACCCTAAGCACTATGCATTGGGGACGGTAGCATTCTCCTAGCTTCCGCCAAACCCAAACTCAGCCGTCAAACTGCCAGATGGTGAAGCGTGATTCGTAGCTCCAGAGAACACGTTTCCACTCCTCCAGACTCCAGAGATTTACACCACTACAAACAACGCTTGGCGCATGGTGATATTAGGCTTTTGTGTGGCTGCTCGCCCATGGAAACCCATTTCATGAAGCTCCCAATTAACAGTTATTGTGCTCATGTTGCTTCCAGAGGCAGTTTGGTTCGGTTCGGTTATGGAGATCACATGGCTGTGTGCTGGATTTTATACACCTGTCAACAACAGGTGTGGCTGAAACAGCTGAATCCACTCATTTGAAGGGGCTTCCATTTATAGAGGCTTCCAGCATATATAGTGTGTTTCCCAGCCAATAAAGCCCTTTTAATTGATTTGAATTGAGAGAGATAGAGAGAGAACAGGAGGAGTGTGCATTAAAGTGTGTGTGTGTGTGCGTGTGTGTGTGTGTGTGTGTTTGGAAGCATGTGTGTGGGTGTGTGCCTGTTTACGAATGTGCATACATGAATGTGTTTGTTTGTTAGTCCATGTCTGAGCAAGACACAGACAGAGAGAGCAGGTGAAGACAGAGAGACAAAAATAGCTAAAAGCCTGACAAAACCTAACGCCTCCAATCCATTAGACACAGTGGTACACACACACGCACACGCACACGCACACGCACACGCACACGCACACGCACACGCACACACACACACACACACACACACACACACACACACACACATACTTCTCCCTTTATCAAGCATGTATTTATCCATGTTTACCTTCGTGTGGTTAAAGACATGATGAGGACATGGTGTGTTGCCAGCTATTCTCCTGATGAGACTTGGTTCAGGCAGAGTTTTCTCTGAGCAGTTTCGGGTCACTGGCTGTCTATAAGTCATCAGATAAATCACCTGGCTGCATCTCAGTAATCTACACTGGACTCTTTCATAGACCTTTTGTCTAGTTCAATGGGTACGTCTCTATTGGCAAAAAAAGAAGAGTAACTCCACTTGTATGAAAATGGATGCATCTCAATAATATCAGGTGGATTCCTTCCTCACCTTGTGTAGTTAAATTGGTGCATCTTAATGGCTGAAAAAAAGAGGTCTACTTTATTGTCCTCTTTTCAGAAAATGGGTGCATCTTGATAGTCTAAAGGGGCATCCTTCCTCTCTTTGTCTTAGGCGATGAGTGCATCTTGATAGTCTAGAGGCATCCTTCCTCTCTTTGTCTTAGGCGATGGGTGCATCTTGATAGTCTAAAGGGGCATCCTTCCTCTCTTTGTTTTAGGCGATGAGTGCATCTTGATAGTCTAAAGGGGCATCCTTCCTCTCTTTGTCTTAGGCGATGGGTGCATCTTGATAGTCTAAAGGGGCATCCTTCCTCTCTTTGTCTTAGGCGATGAGTGCATCTTGATAGTCTAAAGAGGCATCCTTCCTCTCTTTGTCTTAGGCGATGAGTGCATCTTGATAGTCTAAAGAGGCATCCTTCCTCTCTTTGTCTTAGGCGATGGGTGCATCTTGATAGTCTAGAGGCATCCTTCCTCTCTTTGTCTTAGGCGATGGGTGCATCTTGATAGTCTAGAGGCATCCTTCCTCTCTTTGTCTTAGGCGATGAGTGCATTTTGATAGTCTAAACGGGCATCCTTCCTCTCTTTGTCTTAGGCGATGAGTGCATTTTGATAGTCTAAAGGGGCATCCTTCCTCTCTTTGTCTTAGGCGATGGGTGCATCTTGATAGTCTAGAGGCATCCTTCCTCTCTTTGTCTTAGGCGATGAGTGCATTTTGATAGTCTAAACGGGCATCCTTCCTCTCTTTGTCTTAGGCGATGAGTGCATTTTGATAGTCTAAAGGGGCATCCTTCCTCTCTTTGTCTTAGGCGATGAGTGCATCTTGATAGTCTAGAGGCATCCTTCCTCTCTTTGTCTTAGGCGATGGGTGCATCTTGATAGTCTAGAGGCATCCTTCCTCTCTTTGTCTTAGGCGATGGGTGCATTTTGATAGTCTAAAGGGGCATCCTTCCTCTCTTTGTCTTAGGCGATGGGTGCATCTTGATAGTCTAAAGGGGCATCCTTCCTCTCTTTGTCTTAGGCGATGGGTGCATCTTGATAGTCTAAAGGGGCATCCTTCCTCTCTTTGTCCTAGGCGATGGGTGCATTTTGATAGTCTAAAGGGGCATCCTTCCTCTCTTTGTCTTAGGCGATGAGTGCATCTTGATAGTCTAAAGGGGCATCCTTCCTCTCTTTGTCTTAGGCGATGAGTGCATCTTGATAGTCTAGAGGCATCCTTCCTCTCTTTGTCTTAGGCGATGGGTGCATTTTGATAGTCTAAAGGGGCATCCTTCCTCTCTTTGTTTTAGGCGATGAGTGCATTTTGATAGTCTAAAGGGGCATCCTTCCTCTCTTTGTCTTAGGCGATGGGTGCATTTTGATAGTCTAAAGGGGCATCCTTCCTCTCTTTGTCTTAGGCGATGGGTGCATTTTGATAGTCTAAAGGGGCATCCTTCCTCTCTTTGTCTTAGGCGATGGGTGCATCTTGATAGTCTAGAGGCATCCTTCCTCTCTTTGTCTTAGGCGATGAGTGCATTTTGATAGTCTAAAGGGGCATCCTTCCTCTCTTTGTCTTAGGCGATGGGTGCATCTTGATAGTCTAAAGAGGCATCCTTCCTCTCTTTGTCTTAGGCGATGGGTGCATCTTGATAGTCTAAAGAGGCATCCTTCCTCTCTTTGTCTTAGGCGATGAGTGCATCTTGATAGTCTAAAGGGGCATCCTTCCTCTCTTTGTCTTAGGCGATGAGTGCATCTTGATAGTCTAGAGGCATCCTTCCTCTCTTTGTCTTAGGCGATGAGTGCATCTTGATAGTCTAGAGGCATCCTTCCTCTCTTTGTCTTAGGCGATGAGTGCATCTTGATAGTCTAGAGGCATCCTTCCTCTCTTTGTCTTAGGCGATGAGTGCATCTTGATAGTCTAAAGAGGCATCCTTCCTCTCTTTGTCTTAGGCGATGAGTGCATCTTGATAGTCTAAAGGGGCATCCTTCCTCTCTTTGTCCTAGGCGATGGGTGCATCTTGATAGTCTAAAGAGGCATCCTTCCTCTCTTTGTCTTAGGCGATGGGTGCATCTTGATAGTCTAGAGGCATCCTTCCTCTCTTTGTCTTAGGCGATGAGTGCATCTTGATAGTCTAGAGGCATCCTTCCTCTCTTTGACCTAAGCGATGGGTGCATCTTGATAGTCTAGAGGCATCCTTCCTCTCTTTGTCTTAGGCGATGAGTGCATTTTGATAGTCTAAAGGGGCATCCTTCCTCTCTTTGTCTTAGGCGATGGGTGCATCTCCATACTGAGGTCTAACGTTGATTCCTTCCTCGCCAATTGTAAGAAAATGGGTGCATCGTTATAGTCTAATGTGGATTCCTTCATTTCCTTATCTCCTTTCCTTCTTCTGCACTAAAACAATAGGTGGTGAAAACCTGTTGCTTCCTGTCAACGGGGGAATGAGAGGACAGTAGGAAGACATTTTGAAGTTCAAGATGATTAATATCAATTTAAAAACAAAGGATGTGGAAGTCTGGGTTTCTCCCCTTAAAATCAATTAATAGATCATCACTTAGAAACATCCACCAAACCCAGGCCAAAGTGAGCATGACCTGTTGGGAAAACATTTAACATATAAAAAATGCATACGATCAATGTAAAATCTGTGCAGTCAATGTAAAATCTGTGCAGTCAATGTAAAATCTGTGCAGTCAATGTAAAATCTGTGCAGTCAATGTAAAATCTGTGCAGTCAATGTAAAATCTGTGCGTGGTACAATAGAGAGAGATGGAGAGAGCGAGCGCGGGAGATAGAGATAGATAGAGAGAGATGGAGAGAGCGAGCGCGGGAGATAGAGATAGATAGAGAGAGAGAGAATGATATGGAGAGTGAGAGATATATGGAGGGAGAGAGTAAATTATGTTAGAAGTGTTTACTAGCTCTGCAGTTCCATAATCAGATTCTGTTCTCTCTCTCTCTGTCTCTCTCTATTTGTTAACAATAACATAAACAGCATCACATATTCCGGTTATAAATCATTTCGACTCAAAACACATTTTGCATACAGGCCTACATCAAACTCCCCCGTTTATACGAGCCTGGATAGGCTATGATGACAGTGTTGCCTGGTATTCCATCATGTTGAGGTACATCACACGACAGTGTTTCCATCATGTTGGTGTACTTCACACGACAGTGTTTCCATCATGTTGGTGTACTTCACACGACAGTGTTTCCATCATGTTGGTGTACTTCACACGACAGTGTTTCCATCATGTTGGTGTACTTCACACGACAGTGTTTCCATCATGTTGGTGTACTTCACACGACAGTGTTTCCATCATGTTGGTGTACTTCACACGACAGTGTTTCCATCATGTTGGTGTACTTCACACGACAGTGTTTCCATCATGTTGGTGTACTTCACACGACAGTGTTTCCATCATGTTGGTGTACTTCACACAACAGTGTTTCCTGATATTCCATCATGTTGGTGTACTTCACACGACAGTGTTTCCATCATGTTGGTGTACTTCACACAATAGTGTTTCCATCATGTTGGTGTACTTCACACGACAGTGTTGCCTGATATTCCATCATGTTGGTGTACTTCACACGACAGTGTTTCCATCATGTTGGTGTACTTCACACGACAGTGTTTCCATCATGTTGGTGTACTTCACACGACAGTGTTTCCATCATGTTGGTGTACTTCACACGACAGTGTTGCCTGATATTCCATCATGTTGGTGTACTTCACACGAAAGTGTTTCCTGATATTCCATCATGTTGGTGTACTTCACACGACAGTGTTTCCTGATATTCTATCATGTTGGTGTACTTCACACGACAGTGTTTCCTGATATTCTATCATGTTGGTGTACTTCACACGACAGTGTTTCCTGATATTCCATCATGTTGGTGTACTTCACACGACAGTGTTTCCATCATGTTGGTGTACTTCACACGACAGTGTTTCCATCATGTTGGTGTACTTCACACGACAGTGTTTCCTGATATTCTATCATGTTGGTGTACTTCACACGACAGTGTTTCCATCATGTTGGTGTACTTCACACGACAGTGTTTCCATCATGTTGGTGTACTTCACACGACAGTGTTTCCATCATGTTGGTGTACTTCACACGACAGTGTTGCATGATAGTCTATCATGTTGGTGTACTTCACACGACAGTGTTGCATGATATTCTATCATGTTGGTGTACTTCACACGACAGTGTTGCATGATATTCTATCATGTTGGTGTACTTCACACGACAGTGTTGCATGATAGTCTATCATGTTGGTGTACTTCACACGACAGTGTTGCATGATATTCTATCATGTTGGTGTACTTCACACGACAGTGTTGCATGATATTCTATCATGTTGGTGTACTTCACACGACAGTGTTGCATGATATTCTATCATGTTGGTGTACTTCACACGACAGTGTTGCATGATATTCTATCATGTTGGTGTACTTCACACGACAGTGTTGCATGATATTCTATCATGTTGGTGTACTTCACACGACAGTGTTGCATGATATTCTATCATGTTGGTGTACTTCACACGACAGTGTTGCATGATATTCTATCATGTTGGTGTACTTCACACGACAGTGTTGCATGATATTCTATCATGTTGGTGTACTTCACACGACAGTGTTGCATGATATTCTATCATGTTGGTGTACTTCACACGACAGTGTTGCATGATATTCTATCATGTTGGTGTACTTCACACGACAGTGTTGCATGATATTCTATCATGTTGGTGTACTTCACACGACAGTGTTGCATGATATTCTATCATGTTGGTGTACTTCACACGACAGTGTTGCATGATATTCTATCATGTTGGTGTACTTCACACGACAGTGTTGCATGATATTCTATCATGTTGGTGTACTTCACACGACAGTGTTGCATGATATTCTATCATGTTGGTGTACTTCACACGACAGTGTTGCATGATATTCTATCATGTTGGTGTACATCACACGACAGTGTTGCATGATATTCTATCATGTTGGTGTACTTCACACGACAGTGTTGCATGATATTCTATCATGTTGGTGTACTTCACACGACAGTGTTGCATGATATTCTATCATGTTGGTGTACTTCACACGACAGTGTTGCATGATATTCTATCATGTTGGTGTACTTCACACGACAGTGTTGCATGATATTCTATCATGTTGGTGTACTTCACACGACAGTGTTGCATGATATTCTATCATGTTGGTGTACTTCACACGACAGTGTTGCATGATATTCTATCATGTTGGTGTACTTCACACGACAGTGTTGCATGATATTCTATCATGTTGGTGTACTTCACACGACAGTGTTGCATGATATTCTATCATGTTGGTGTACTTCACACGACAGTGTTGCATGATATTCTATCATGTTGGTGTACTTCACACGACAGTGTTGCATGATATTCTATCATGTTGGTGTACATCACACGACAGTGTTGCATGATATTCTATCATGTTGGTGTACATCACACGACAGTGTTGCATGATATTCTATCATGTTGGTGTACATCACACGACAGTGTTGCATGATATTCTATCATGTTGGTGTACTTCACACGACAGTGTTGCATGATATTCTATCATGTTGGTGTACTTCACACGACAGTGTTGCATGATATTCTATCATGTTGGTGTACTTCACACGACAGTGTTGCATGATATTCTATCATGTTGGTGTACTTCACACGACAGTGTTGCATGATATTCTATCATGTTGGTGTACTTCACACGACAGTGTTGCATGATATTCTATCATGTTGGTGTACTTCACACGACAGTGTTGCATGATATTCTATCATGTTGGTGTACTTCACACGACAGTGTTGCATGATATTCTATCATGTTGGTGTACTTCACACGACAGTGTTGCATGATATTCTATCATGTTGGTGTACTTCACACGACAGTGTTGCATGATATTCTATCATGTTGGTGTACTTCACACGACAGTGTTGCATGATATTCTATCATGTTGGTGTACTTCACACGACAGTGTTGCATGATATTCTATCATGTTGGTGTACATCACACGACAGTGTTGCATGATATTCTATCATGTTGGTGTACATCACACGACAGTGTTGCATGATATTCTATCATGTTGGTGTACATCACACGACAGTGTTGCATGATATTCTATCATGTTGGTGTACTTCACACGACAGTGTTGCATGATATTCTATCATGTTGGTGTACTTCACACGACAGTGTTGCATGATATTCTATCATGTTGGTGTACTTCACACGACAGTGTTGCATGATATTCTATCATGTTGGTGTACTTCACACGACAGTGTTGCATGATATTCTATCATGTTGGTGTACTTCACACGACAGTGTTGCATGATATTCTATCATGTTGGTGTACTTCACACGACAACGCTTCATTTTCTCATGGATGTTGTCCGAAGAACAATGTTCAACATATTAAATGATGGGCCTATAGGCGTTATGATGATGTGTAGTCTAACTTTCTGTACGTACCTTGTAAACAGAGAAGCTATATATGATGTCAATCTGTTTTTGGCTAATAGAATGATGGGCCTATAGGCGTTATGATGATGTGTAGTCTAACTTTCTGTACGTACCTTGTAAACAGAGAAGCTATATATGATGTCAATCTGTTTTTGGCTAATAGAATGATGGGCCTATAGGCGTTATGATGATGTGTAGTCTAACTTTCTGTACGTACCTTGTAAACAGAGAAGCTATATATGATGTCAATCTGTTTTGGCTATTACAATGTGTCCGCAAAAGTGAAAAAATTTCCCGTCACTTTCTCTATTCCTCTTCAATGTGTCCATAGACACACCCAGTATCACTCAGTTGACTAAATAAGTATACATTCCTCAAAACCATTTTCACACATTTTTGTAAGACGGGACAATCATATATCACGAAATTCGCCTTTATATACTGCCACTATGACAGTTCACCGTTTCCAAGTGAAGTACACCCCACTCTGCGACGCAAACATAACAGTATCTTACGCCTCTCTTCAAAAACAAGGAAAGTTTTAAATGCATATTGCTTATTATAAAAACGAACCAAAATACAACCAACAGTTGAATTCCACAACATGGTCGTTTAGTTATTAAAGTAGCTTACCTTGCATTATCAACACAAAGACGAGGAGCAGCAAAGTCCCTCGCGCAGCTTGATTCATCTCTCGTCCGGTAGTCTACTGGGGAACTGTCCCTACCCTGTGAAACAACGGCGATTTAGTCCGTTAACAGGAAACAGCAGGCTACAAACAGCACGAAATGTCTGGCTCTCTCCGGTAAACGTATTGCGCTGTGAGACTGCCCGTACGCAGCTTGGCTCACGAGAGAGACACGGAACTTCGCTTCGTTCCACCCCTTTGGGCGCTACCTCACGCGCACCACTCCAAACCCAACACAGGAAGATAGATAAGTGCACAAACACATCAAAGTCGTCGGTATAATAGACGAGTTTAATAAGCTGAAGAAGACATTTGAACTGAATTTATGTATTTGCAGTTTCCGACTGAAGTCTTGAACCGGAGAAAACGATTTTAGCCCCATGGACAGCGCATCATAACCCGTTTGTAGCATAGCCTCAAACTGCTGAAATCTGCCTGTTCAATTCGCGCAGCTGGCGTTGGATAAGAACCTGATAGACTATGTTGCAAACGGTTGGCCAGGTGACATATTCATTTTATATCGAGGAAGTTGATAATAACACATCTGGTGAGGATTTAACCTAAATTGCGTACAGCCTATGCGTAGGCTACGACATGACAATGATATCGCTCAAATTGTCGCGTTGAAAGTTTACCTCAGTTCAAATATAGTATTCAATCAATTTGTTGACTAGGCAGTTGAGTTAACTTATCTGAACTCCCTGGTCTGGAAAGAAAAGTTATTGCCTCTCTCCAAAACAACGTTCCGCCCTGGTGAAGATTGAGATTGCTTTTAGGTGTAAACGTCACGCCACCACGGGCTCCCCCGTGAGACGTTGATTCATTTTCGTCTCCATTTGTAACGCTTGGCTCGACGTCATCAAACGGAGTCCTTAGGAACATGGTACCTAGTCTAGCGCGAGGCGGACGAGTCAACACAAACCTTTCATCAAAGGGACAGCGTGACCAGGACCACGGGAGAGGTTTCGTTTTGTCGGTCGTAGCGTATAGGCTGTACGGTGTAATTCAACTATGGGTAACGGATTAAACATACATGCCACTATACGTGTGTGTATGTGTGTGCGAGAGAGAGATAAATAGAGAGAGAGTGTGTGTGTGTGTTTTGCGTGTGTGCGTGTGTGTGTGTGTGTGTGTGTGTGTGTGTGTGTGTGTGTGTGTGTGTGTGTGTGTGTGTGTGTGTGTGTGTGTGTGTGTGTGTGTGTGTGTGTGTGTGTGTGTGTGTGTGTGCATATTTAATCACACAGCTCTAATAAGAGACAGTAAGCTTAACTCAATAGTTTATTGAGACAATGAATTATGGAGCAAACAACATCTGTGCTGCCATGTGAGCCCCTCTGGGTGGGTCTGAGAGAGATAACAACATCTGTGCTGCCATGTGAGCCCCTCTGGGTGGGTCTGAGAGAGATAACAACATCTGTGCTGCCATGTGAGCCCCTCTGGTTGGGTCTGAGAGAGAGATAACAACATCTGTGCTGCCATGTGAGCCCCTCTGGGTGGGTCTGAGAGAGATAACAACATCTGTGCTGCCATGTGAGCCCCCCTGGGTGGGTCTGAGAGAGAGAGATAACAACATCTGTGCTGCCATGTGAGCCCCCCTGGGTGGGTCTGAGAGAGAGATAACAACATCTGTGCTGCCATGTGAGCCCCTCTGGGTGGGTCTGAGAGAGAGAGAACAACATCTGTGAGCCCCCCTGGGTGGGTCTGAGAGAGAGATAACAACATCTGTGCTGCCATGTGAGCCCCTCTGGGTGGGTCTGAGAGAGAGAGAACAACATCTGTGAGCCCCCCTGGGTGGGTCTGAGAGAGAGAGAACAACATCTGTGAGCCCCTCTGGGTGGGTCTGAGAGAGAGAGAACAACATCTGTGAGCCCCTCTGGGTGGGTCTGAGAGAGAGAGAACAACATCTGTGAGCCCCTCTGGGTGGGTCTGAGAGAGAAAGCATGTAAGAGGGAGAGAGAGACAGAACAGAGATGTGTGGATAAACCACTTTACCAATCTGTTGGCTCTATAAAACAGCAAAAACATCTACATGATCAATTAAAAAAGAGAAAGAGAGAGAGAGATAATTCACGAAATGGAACAAACACCGAATTGAGACTCTGCATGCAGAATTCGGTAAAAGCACCTCCATGTACAATGTACAACACCAAATAATGCAGAGCAGAATTAGGCCGATAACCGCAAGTTATCAAAATACAGAAAAGAGACATTCAATTCTACAACCACCTAAAAGGAAATGATTCCCAAATAAAGCCATCACCTACAGAGAGATGAACCTGGAGAAGAGTCCCCTAAGCAAGCTGTTCCTGGGGCTCTGTTCACAAACATTAACACACCCCACAGAGCCCCAGCACAGCAGCACAATTAGACCCAACCAAATCATGAGAAAACAAAAAGTTAATTACTTGATACATTGGAAAGAATGAACAAAAAAAACATTGGCCCTAAACAGAGAGTACACATTGGCAGAATACCTGACCACGGTGACTGACCCTAAACAGAGAGTACACAGTGGCAGAATACCTGACCACTGTGACTGACCCTAAACAGAGAGTACACAGTGGCAGAATACCTGACCACTGTGACTGACCCTAAACAGAGAGTACACAGTGGCAGAATACCTCACCACTGTGACTGACCCTAAACAGAGAGTACACAGTGGCAGAATACCTCACCACTGTGACTGACCCTAAACAGAGAGTACACAGTGGTAGAATACCTGACCACTGTGACTGACCCTAAACAGAGAGTACACAGTGGTAGAATACCTGACCACTGTGACTGACCCTAAACAGAGAGTACACAGTGGCAGAATACCTGACCACTGTGACTGACCCAAATTTAAGGAAATCTTTAACTGCTGTGTGAACTGACTCAGTAAGCATAGCCTTGCTATTGAGAAAGGCCACCGTAGGCAGACCTGGCTCTCAAGAGAAGACAGGCCATGTGCACACTGCCCACAAAATGAGGTGGAAACTGAGCTGCACTTCCTAACCTCCTGCCAAATATATGACCGTATTAGAGACACATATTTTCCTCTGATTACACAGACCCATGTAGAATTCAAAATCAAACCCAATTTTGATGAAGTCGCATATCTATTGAAATACCACAGTTATGCCATCAGAGCAGAAATATTTGTGACCTGTTGCAACAAGGAAAAAGGCAACTAGTGAAGAACAAACACCATTGTAAATACAAACCATATTTATGTTTATTTATTTTACATAATATGACATTTGAAATGTCTTTATTGTTTTGGAACTTTTGTGAGTGTAATGTTTGTGTATTGTTTATTTCGATTTTGTTTTATCTATTTCACTTGCTGTGGCAATGTAAACATGTGTTTCCCAAGCCAATAAAACCCTTGAATTGAAGTGGAAAATTCAATTGAGAGAGACACAGAGAGAGAGAGAGAGAGAGATAGAGAGAGAGAGACAGAGAGAGAGAGAGAGAGAGAGAGAGAGAGAGAGAGAGAGAGAGAGAGAGAGAGAGAGAGAGAGAGAGGGAGAGAGAGAGAGTGAGAGAGAGAGGGAGAGAGAAATAGAGAGAAAGCGAGAGAAAGAGAGAGGTGAGTGAGAGTGAGAGAGGAAGCGAGAGAGAGTGTAAGTACATCAGGGCTAAATTGTAGACCTGCACAAGGCTGGGATGGGCTACAGGACAATAGGAAAGCAGCTTGGTGAGAAGGCAACAACTGTTGGTGCAATTATTAGAAAATGGAAGAAGTTCAAGATGACGGTCAATCACCCTCGGTCTGGGGCTCCATGCAAGTTCTCACCTCGTGGGGCATCAATGATCATGAGGAAGGTGAGGGATCAGCCCAGAACTACACTGCAGGACCTGGTTAATGACCTGAAGAGAGCTGGGACCACAGTCTCAAAGAAAACCATTAGTAACACACTACGCCGTCATGGATTAAAATCCTGCAGCGCACGCAAGGTCCCCCTGCTCAAGCCAGCGCATGTCCAGGCCTGTCTGAAGTTTGCCAATGACCATCTGGATGATCCAGAGGAGGAATGGGAGAAGGTCATGTGGTCTGATGAGACAAATATAGAGCTTTTTGGTCTAAACTCCACTCGCCGTGTTTGGAGGAAGAAGAAGGATGAGCACAACCCCAAGAACACCATCACAACTGTGAAGCATGGAGGTGGAAACATCATCCTTTGGGGATGCTTTTCTGCCAAGGGGACAGGACGGCTGCACCATATTGAGGGGAGGATGGATGGGGCCATGTATCGCGAGATCTTGGCCAACAACCTCCTTCCCTCAGTAAGAGCATTGAAGATGGGTCGTGGCTGGGTCTTTCAGCATGTCAACGACCCAAAACACACAACCAGGGCAACTAAGGAGTGGCTCCGTAAGAAGCATCTCAAGGTCCTGCAGTGGCCTAGCCAGTCTCCAGACCTGAACCCAGTAGAACATCTTTGGAGGGAGCTGAATGTCCGTATTGCCCAGCGACAGCCCCAAAACCTGAAGGATCTGGAGAAGGACTGTATGGAGGAGTGGGCCAAAATCCCTGCTGCAGTGTGTGCAAACCTGGTCAAGAACTGCAGGAAACGTATGGTCTCTGTAATTGCAGACAAAGGTTTCTGTCCCAAATATTAAGTTCTGCTTTTCTGACGGATCAAATACTTATGTCATGAAATAAAATGCAAATTAATTACTTAAAAATCATACAATATGATTTTCTGGATGTTTGTTTTAGATTCCGTCTCTCACAATTGAAGTGCACCTATGATAAGAATTACAGACCTCTACATGCTTTGTAAGTGGGAAAACCTGCAAATTCGGCAGTGTGTCAAATACTTGTTCTCCCCACTGTATGTGTATACATATGTGATGATGGTATTTCTGTGAGGTACAGTATGATACCATTACCGCTTTGCATGATGTTGATATTATGTTGTTGATACACAAACACAAGAATGACACATGCACAGACACACACAAAGAAACACACACACACATATTCACTCGGGAATACACAGACAGACACTGACACACACACACACACACACACACACACACACACACACACACACACACACACACACACACACACACACACACACACACACACACACACACACACACACACACACACACACACACATTCACTTTCATCCCCTTTGCTCCTATTCAATATCTACCTCCTCTCTAGCCCCCTGTCACTCATCTACCTCCTCTCCCTATCTCTCTGTCACTCATCTACCTCCTCTCTCTATCCCCCTGTCACTCATCTACCTCCTCTCTCTATCTCTCTGTCACTCATCTACCTCCTCTCTATCCCTCTGTCACTGATCTACCTCCTCTCTCTATCCCCCTGTCACTCATCTACCTCCTCTCTCTATCCCTCTGTCACTCATCTACCTCCTCTCTCTATCCCCCTGTCACTCATCTACCTCCTCTCTCTATCCCCCTGTCACTCATCTACCTCCTCTCTCTATCCCTCTGTCACTCATCTACCTCCTCTCTCTATCTCTCTGTCACTCATCTACCTCCTCTCTCTATCCCCCTGTCACTCATCTACCTCCTCTCTCTATCCCTCATCTACCTCCTCTCTCTATCCCTCTGTCACTGATCTACCTCCTCTCTCTATCCCTCTGTCACTGATCTACCTCCTCTCTCTATCCCTCATCTACCTCCTCTCTCTATCCCTCTGTCACTCATCTACCTCCTCTCTCTATCCCTCTGTCACTGATCTACCTCCTCTCTCTATCCCCCTGTCACTCATCTACCTCCTCTCTCTATCCCTCTGTCACTGATCTACCTCCTCTCTCTATCCCCCTGTCACTCATCTACCTCCTCTCTCTATCCCCCTGTCACTCATCTACCTCCTCTCTCTATCCCCCTGTCACTCATCTACCTCCTCTCTCTATCTCTCTGTCACTCATCTACCTCCTCTCTCTATCTCTATCCCTCATCTACCTCCTCTCTCTATCCCCCTGTCACTCATCTACCTCCTCTCTCTATCTCTCTGTCACTGATCTACCTCCTCTCTCTATCTCTCTGTCACTGATTTACCTCCTCTCTAGCCCCCTGTCACTCATCTACCTCTCTCTATCCCTCTGTCACTCATCTACCTCCTCTCTCTATCTCTCTGTCACTGAAGTACCTCCTCTCTCTATCTCTCTGTCACTCATCTACCTCCTCTCTCTATCCCCCTGTCACTCATCTACCTCCTCTCTCTATCCCTCATCTACCTCCTCTCTCTATCCCCCTGTCACTCATCTACCTCCTCTCTCTATCCCCCTGTCACTCATCTACCTCCTCTCTCTATCCCCCTGTCACTCATCTACCTCCTCTCTCTATCCCCCTGTCACTCATCTACCTCTCTCTATCTCTCTGTCACTCATCTACCTCCTCTCTCTATCCCCCTGTCACTCATCTACCTCCTCTCTCTATCCCCCTGTCACTCATCTACCTCTCTCTATCTCTCTGTCACTCATCTACCTCCTCTCTCTATCCCCCTGTCACTCATCTACCTCTCTCTATCCCCCTGTCACTCATCTACCTCCCTCTCTATCCCCCTGTCACTCATCTACCTCTCTCTATCTCTCTGTCACTCATCTACCTCCTCTCTCTATCCCCCTGTCACTCATCTACCTCCCTCTCTATCCCCCTGTCACTCATCTACCTCTCTCTATCTCTCTGTCACTCATCTACCTCCTCTCTATCCCCCTGTCACTCATCTACCTCTCTCTATCCCCTGTCACTCATCTACCTCCTCTCTCTATCCCCCTGTCACTCATCTACCTCTCTCTATCTCTCTGTCACTCATCTACCTCCTCTCTCTATCCCCCTGTCACTCATCTACCTCTCTCTATCTCTCTGTCACTCATCTACCTCTCTCTATCCCCCTGTCACTCATCTACCTCCTCTCTCTATCCCCCTGTCACTCATCTACCTCTCTCTATCTCTCTGTCACTCATCTACCTCCTCTCTCTATCCCCCTATCACTCATCTACCTCCTCTCTCTATCCCCCTGTCACTCATCTACCTCCTCTCTCTATCCCCCTGTCACTCATCTACCTCCTCTCTCTATCCCCCTGTCACTCATCTACCTCCTCTCTCTATCTCTCTGTCACTCATCTACCTCCTCTCTCTATCTCTCTGTCACTCATCTACCTCCTCTCTCTATCCCCCTGTCACTCATCTACCTCCTCTCTCTATCCCCCTGTCACTCATCTACCTCCTCTCTCTATCCCCCTGTCACTCATCTACCTCCTCTCTCTATCTCTCTGTCACTCATCTACCTCCTCTCTCTATCCCCCTGTCACTCATCTACCTCCTCTCTCTATCCCCCTGTCACTCATCTACCTCTCTCTATGCCCCTGTCACTCATCTACCTCCTCTCTCTATCCCCCTGTCACTCATCTACCTCCTCTCTCTATCCCCCTGTCACTCATCTACCTCTCTCTATCTCTCTGTCACTCATCTACCTCCTCTCTCTATCCCCCTGTCACTCATCTACCTCTCTCTATCTCTCTGTCACTCATCTACCTCCTCTCTATCTCTCTGTCACTCATCTACCTCCTCTCTCTATCCCCCTGTCACTCATCTACCTCTCTCTATCTCTCTGTCACTCATCTACCTCCTCTCTATCTCTCTGTCACTCATCTACCTCCTCTCTCTAGCCATCTGTCACTCATCTACCTCCTCTCTATCCTTCTGTCACTCATCTACTCTCGCTCTTATCTACCTCCCTCACTCCCTCCATCTCTCTCTGCAGTCACTCTGGGCCTGTATGTGTGTGTGCTGCTCGTGCAAGTCTTTCTCCCTCTGTGAGCATGTGTGTGTGTCTGTGCATGTGTGTGTTTCTGTGCATGTGTGTGGGAAAGCAGGGAGCAGGTGTGGACTGGCAGGAATTGGCCCCAGAGAGACTCTTGACACACTCTGACACACTCTGACACACACACACACTCTGACACACAAACACACTCTGACACACACACACACACACACACACACACACACACACACACACACACACACACACACACACACACACACACACACACACACACACACACACACACACACACACACACACACACACACACACACACACAGAGAGAGAGAGGAAGACTTGCATGACCAGCGAACCAACACTAGAGAGATGACTCCAGATTCAAGTCGAAATTGAATCTGAAGTGACATTTTTTGCAGGTCACCAGGATATCGGGAGACACAGTCAAAACCGTCCACTAGCCAATCAAGATACTATCCATGATGCAGCTGTAGAACTTATTGAGGATGTGAGGGCCCATGCCACATCTTTTCAGCCTCCTGAGGGGGAAGAGGTGCTGTTGTACCCTCTTCATGACTGTGCTGGTGTGTGTGGACCATGATAGATCCTTAGTGATGTGGACACTGAAGAACTTGAAGCTCTTGACCCACTACAGCCCCGTCGATATGAATGGGGACATGCTCGGCAGTATGTTTCCTGTTGTCCACGATCATAAATGTTGTCTTGGTGATGTTGAGGAAGAGGTTGTCGTCCTTGCACCACACTGCCAGGTCTCTGACTTCCTCTCTATAGGCTGTCTCATTGTCGTCTGTGATCAGGCGTCCCACCATTGTGTTGTCAGCAAACTTAATGATGGTGTTGGAGTCGTGCAGTCATGGGTGAACAAGGGGTAGTACACGAGGGGACTGAGCACGCACCCCTGAGGGGTCCCCGTGTTGAGGGTCAGTGTGGCGGATGATTGCTGCCTACCCTCACCACCTGGGGCGGCCCGTCAGGAAGTCCAGGATCCAGTTGCAGAGGGAGGTGTTCAGTCCCAGGGTCCTTAGCTTAGTGATGATCTTGGAGGGCACTACAGTGTTCAACACTGAGCTGTAGTCAATAAACAGCAGGCAGTGTGGAGGGCAATAGAATTGGGTCATCTGTGTGATCTGTTGGGGCAGGATGAAAATTTGAGTGGGACCAATATGTCTGAGATGATTATGTTGATATGAGCCACGACCAGCCTTTCAAAGCATTCCATGGCTACAGATGTGAGTGCTACGGTTCGACAGTCATTGAAACAGGTTGTCTTGGAGTTCTTGTGCACAGGGACATAGTAGTCTGCTTTAAACATATAGCTATTACAGACTGGGACAGTGAAGATATTTCTCAGCTGGTCAGCGCATGCTTGGCTACTGAGAGCGTGATCACACAGTCGTCCGAAACAGCTGGTGCTCTTATGCATGGTTCAGTGTTGCTTATGCGTCCTGGTAATCTGTGAACGTTTTCTGTGACCCTGTTAAAAGGGCTGACAAGCTGACAAGGTAAAACTCTGTTGGTTTGCCCCTGAACAAGGCAGTTAACCCACTATTCCTAGGACGTCATTGTAAATAAGAAGTTGTTCTTAACGGACTTAGTTAAATAAAGGTAAAATAAAAAAATATAAATAAATAAAGGTCTTATTCCCATCGGCTATGGAGAGTGTGATCACACAGTCGTCCAGAACAGCTGGTGCTCCTATGCATGATTCAGTGTTGCTTGCCTCGAAGCGAGGATAGAAGGCATTTAGTCCATCTGGTAAACTCGCGTCATTGGGCAGCTCGTGGCTTGGTTTCCCTTTGTAATCCGTGATAGTACAATCCATGACTTCATCAGTAGTACAATGTGTTTCCTACCTCTCTGCACCACGACAATTCCAAATTCCAAACTGCAGGTCTAGAATCCCAGCCAACATTCCATCATGCTTCCCAAACATATGATTGACTGCATCTCTGTCCAGGGCTAGGACATCTATAGTTATAATGACGCACACTGTCAGGCAAATCATTTACAAATTAGCATATGAGAAAGAGACATCTCATCCTCATACTATGTGAATCCCAAATAGCACACTATTCACTACATAGTGCACAACTTTGGACCAGAGCCCATGGGCTATAGGGAATTTCAGACATAACCTAGGTGATGATTTGTGAAGTGTTGTTGAAGTAGTCTGTCTCAAAGCGTGGTCCTGTAGACTAGAGGTGTTGAAGTAGTCAGACTCAAACCGTGGTCCTGTAGACTAGAGGTGATGTTGAAGTAGTCAGTCACAAACCGTGGTCCTGTAGACTAGAGGTGTTGTTGAAGTAGTCAGACACAAACCGTGGTCCTGTAGACTAGAGGTGTTGTTGAAGTAGTCAGACACAAACCGTGGTCCTGTAGACTAGAGGTGTTGTTGAAGTAGTCAGACACAAACCGTGGTCCTGTAGACTAGAGGTGTCGTTGAAGTAGTCAGACACAAACCGTTGTCCTGTAGACTAGAGGTGTTGTTGAAGTAGTCAGACACAAACCGTGGTCCTGTAGACTAGAGGTGTCGTTGAAGTAGTCAGACACAAACCATGGTCCTGTAGACTAGAGGTGTTGTTAAAGTAGTCAGTAACAAACCGTGTTCCTGTAGACTAGAGGTGTTGAAGTAGTCAGACTCAAACCGTGGTCCTGTAGACTAGAGGTGATGTTGAAGTAGTCAGTCTCAAACCGTGGTCCTGTAGACTAGAGGTGTTGAAGTAGTCAGTCACAAACCGTGGTCCTGTAGACTAGAGGTGTTGAAGTAGTCAGACACAAACCGTGGTCCTGTAGACTAGAGGTGTCGTTGAAGTAGTCAGATACAAACCGTGGTCCTGTAGACTAGAGGTGTTGTTAAAGTAGTCAGTAACAAACCGTGGTCCTGTAGACTAGAGGTGTTGAAGTAGTCAGACTCAAACCGTGGTCCTGTAGACTAGAGGTGATGTTGAAGTAGTCAGTCTCAAACCGTGGTCCTGTAGACTAGAGGTGTCGTTTAAGTAGTCAGTCACAAACCGTGGTCCTGTAGACTAGAGGTGTTGAAGTAGTCAGTCACAAACCGTGGTCCTGTAGACTAGAGGTGTCGTTGAAGTAGTCAGACACAAACCGTGGTCCTGTAGACTAGAGGTGTTGTTAAAGTAGTCAGTAACAAACCGTGTTCCTGTAGACTAGAGGTGTTGAAGTAGTCAGACTCAAACCGTGGTCCTGTAGACTAGAGGTGATGTTGAAGTAGTCAGTCTCAAACCGTGGTCCTGTAGACTAGAGGTGTTGAAGTAGTCAGTCACAAACCGTGGTCCTGTAGACTAGAGGTGTTGAAGTAGTCAGACACAAACCGTGGTCCTGTAGACTAGAGGTGTCGTTGAAGTAGTCAGATACAAACCGTGGTCCTGTAGACTAGAGGTGTTGTTAAAGTAGTCAGTAACAAACCGTGGTCCTGTAGACTAGAGGTGTTGAAGTAGTCAGACTCAAACCGTGGTCCTGTAGACTAGAGGTGATGTTGAAGTAGTCAGTCTCAAACCGTGGTCCTGTAGACTAGAGGTGTTGTTGAAGTAGTCAGTCACAAACCGTGGTCCTGTAGACTAGAGGTGTTGAAGTAGTCAGTCACAAACCGTGGTCCTGTAGACTAGAGGTGTCGTTGAAGTAGTCAGACACAAACCGTGGTCCTGTAGACTAGAGGTGTTGTTAAAGTAGTCAGTAACAAACCGTGTTCCTGTAGACTAGAGGTGTTGAAGTAGTCAGACTCAAACCGTGGTCCTGTAGACTAGAGGTGATGTTGAAGTAGTCAGTCTCAAACCGTGGTCCTGTAGACTAGAGGTGTTGAAGTAGTCAGTCACAAACCGTGGTCCTGTAGACTAGAGGTGTTGTTGAAGTAGTCAGTCTCAAACCGTGGTCCTGTAGACTAGAGGTGTTGAAGTAGTCAGTCTCAAACCGTGGTCCTGTAGACTAGAGGTGTTGAAGTAGTCAGTAACAAACCGTGGTCCTGTAGACTAGAGGTGTTGTTGAAGTAGTCAGACACAAACCGTGGTCCTGTAGACTAGAGGTGTTGAAGTAGTCAGTCTCAAACCGTGGTCCTGTAGACAAGAGGTGTTGTTGAAGTAGTCAGTAACAAACCGTCGTCCTGTAGACTAGAGGTGTTGTTGAAGTAGTCAGACACAAACCGTGGTCCTGTAGACTAGAGGTGTCGTTGAAGTAGTCAGACACAAACCGTGGTCCTGTAGACTAGAGGTGTTGTTGAAGTAGTCAGTAACAAACCGTGGTCCTGTAGTCTAGAGGTGTTGTTGAAGTAGTCAGTAACAAACCGTGGTCCTGTAGACTAGAGGTGTTGAAGTAGTCAGACTCAAACCGTGGTCCTGTAGACTAGAGGTGTTGTTGAAGCAGTCAGTAACAAACAATGGTCCTGTAGACTAGAGGTGTTGAAGTAGTCAGTAACAAACCGTGGTCCTGTAGACTAGAGGTGTTGAAGTAGTCAGTAACAAACCGTGGTCCTGTAGACTAGAGGTGTTGAAGTAGTCAGTCACAAACCGTGGTCCTGTAGACTAGAGGTGTTGTTGAAGCAGTCAGTAACAAACAGTGGTCCTGTAGACTAGAGGTGTTGAAGTAGTCAGTAACAAACCATGGTCCTGTAGACTAGAGGTTTTGTTGAAGTAGTCAGTAACAAACCGTGGTCCTGTAGACTAGAGGTGTTGTTGAAGTAGTCAGACACAAACTGTGGTCCTGTAGACTAGAGGTGTTGTTGAAGTAGTCAGACACAAACCGTGGTCCTGTAGACTAGAGGTGTTGTTGAAGTAGTCAGTAACAAACCGTGGTCCTGTAGACTAGAGGTGTTGAAGTAGTCAGTAACAAACCGTGGTCCTGTAGACTAGAGGTGTTGAAGTAGTCAGTCACAAACCGTGGTCCTGTAGACTAGAGGTGTTGTTGAAGTAGTCAGACACAAACCGTGGTCCTGTAGACTAGAGGTGTTGTTGAAGTAGTCAGTAACAAACCGTGGTCCTGTAGACTAGAGGTGTTGTTGAAGTAGTCAGACACAAACCGTGGTCCTGTAGACTAGAGGTGTTGTTGAAGTAGTCAGTAACAAACCGTGGTCCTGTCGACTAGAGGTGTTGTTGAAGTAGTCAGACACAAACCGTGGTCCTGTAGACTAGAGGTGTTGTTGAAGTAGTCAGTAACAAACCGTGGCCCTGTAGACTAGAGGTGTTGTTGAAGTAGTCAGTAACAAACCGTGGTCCTGTAGACTAGAGGTGTTGTTGAAGTAGTCAGTAACAAACCATGGTCCTGTAGACTAGAGGTGTTGAAGTAGTCAGTCACAAACCGTGGTCCTGTAGACTAGAGGTGTCGTTGAAGTAGTCAGACACAAACCGTGGTCCTGTAGACTAGAGGTGTCATTGAAGTAGTCAGACACAAACCGTGGTCCTGTAGACTAGAGGTGTTGTTGAAGTAGTCAGACACAAACCGTGGTCCTGTAGACTAGAGGTGTTGAAGTAGTCAGTAACAAACCGTGGTCCTGTAGACTAGAGGTGTCGTTGAAGTAGTCAGACACAAACCGTGGTCCTGTAGACTAGAGGTGTTGAAGTAGTCAGTAACAAACCGTGGTCCTGTAGACTAGAGGTGTCGTTGAAGTAGTCAGACACAAACCGTGGTCCTGTAGACTAGAGGTGTTGAAGTAGTCAGACACAAACCGTGGTCCTGTAGACTAGAGGTGTTGTTGAAGTAGTCAGTAACAAACCGTGGTCCTGTAGACTAGAGGTGTTGAAGTAGTCAGACACAAACCGTGGTCCTGTAGACTAGAGGTGTTGTTGAAGTAGTCAGTAACAAACCGTGGTCCTGTAGACTAGAGGTGTTGAAGTAGTCAGTAACAAACCGTGGTCCTGTAGACTAGAGGTGTCGTTGAAGTAGTCAGACACAAACCGTGGTCCTGTAGACTAGAGGTGTTGAAGTAGTCAGACACAAACCGTGGTCCTGTAGACTAGAGGTGTTGTTGAAGTAGTCAGTAACAAACCGTGGTCCTGTAGACTAGAGGTGTTGAAGTAGTCAGACACAAACCGTGGTCCTGTAGACTAGAGGTGTTGTTGAAGTAGTCAGTAACAAACCGTGGTCCTGTAGACTAGAGGTGTTGTTGAAGTAGTCAGTAACAAACCGTGGTCCTGTAGACTAGAGGTGTTGTTGAAGCTCTTCTAAAATCACAGTGGGTTAAAACAATCAACTAACAACCACCAAGACTTTGATTATTGCAGAACTGAGTCAGGTGTCCAGAACCTCTAGCTGTCCAGGACCAGGGTTGGCGATCACTGTTCTATGTTCGTCGAATCTATAGAATCTACATCTCTAGCTGTCCAGGACCAGGGTTGGCGATCACTGTTCTATGTTCGTCGAATCTATAGAATCTACATCTCTAGCTGTCCAGGACCAGGGTTGGCGATCACTGTTCTATGTTCGTCGAATCTATAGAATCTACATCTGTCCAGGACCAGGGTTGGCGATCACTGTTCTATGTTCGTCGAATCTATAGAATCTACATCTCTAGCTGTCCAGGACCAGGGTTGGCGATCACTGTTCTATGTTCGTCGAATCTATAGAATCTACATCTGTCCAGGACCAGGGTTGGCGATCACTGTTCTATGTTCGTCGAATCTATAGAATCTACATCTCTAGCTGTCCAGGACCAGGGTTGGCGATCACTGTTCTATGTTCGTCGAATCTATAGAATCTACATCTCTAGCTGTCCAGGACCAGGGTTGGCGATCACTGTTCTATGTTCGTCGAATCTATAGAATCTACATCTGTCCAGGACCAGGGTTGGCGATCACTGTTCTATGTTCGTCAAATCTATAGAATCTACATCTGTCCAGGACCAGGGTTGGCGATCACTGTTCTATGTTCGTCGAATCTATAGAATCTACATCTGTCCAGGACCAGGGTTGGCGATCACTGTTCTATGTTCGTCGAATCTATAGAATCTACATCTGTCCAGGACCAGGGTTGGCGATCACTGTTCTATGTTCGTCGAATCTATAGAATCTACATCTCTAGCTGTCCAGGACCAGGGTTGGCGATCACTGTTCTATGTTCGTCGAATCTATAGAATCTACATCTGTCCAGGACCAGGGTTGGCGATCACTGTTCTATGTTCGTCGAATCTATAGAATCTACATCTGTCCAGGACCAGGGTTGGCGATCACTGTTCTATGTTCGTCGAATCTATAGAATCTACATCTGCATTGCTTGCTGTTTGGGGTTTTAGGCTGGGTTTCTGTAGAAGCCTTTGGTGACATCAGCTGATGATAAAAGGAAGACATTTGATTTGATTTGCTAGGCCCTGGTCAAAAGTAGTCCACTCAATAGAAAAGGGATGAAAACATGTTCTGAGGTGTTTACTTCACAAATTACTACTGCAGAGCAATACACCAACTCAATAGAAATGATTGAGCCTCAATTAACTTACAAACAAATACATTACAAGATAATTTGATTTTTTTTGTATGTTTCATAAGTCAGTCAATGATAAGCAGAAATCTGGGAAATATAAGCTTTTCCAACTGTTATATTTATTTATCCATATCCTATCAGCAACCATATTCTATATGAACATGTACATGTCAGTCTTATAATAAGATTGATTTTTAAATTCTCGATAGACGAGATACAGGTCGACGTTTCATTTGGTCCTTTATGTTCAACTTACTTATGTTTCATATCCTGGTTAATAAAAGTGTCTATTTCCATGTTCTGACAGGATGTTTTCACAATCAGTGTGCAACCACAAAGTCCTTCCCCTGGGCTATTTCACCCAGGACAAATACAATAGTCTTCCACATCCAGGCACCTCTATCTGACAGGCCGTGTCGCGCTAACACTTGTCCCCCCCATCTGGACAAAAGGACCCATCACAACAAATGTACATTTCCTCCTCTCTCCCCTATCTTTAGATGCTAAAAGCACTTAGCCCGATTGCTTTAAACATGCTGTGTTAAAAGAAATGTCCCAAAAAGGCTGGGTAATGTATTTTTCCTGTCGTGGCCGGGAACCTAAGTTGCCTCTGACAGGGGAGCATGAAGCCTCACAGAGAGGAGTCACAATATACCTGTTCCTACCCCTTCTATTAGTACAATGGTGGGGGGAGAACTGGATGGGAATTAGTCTTCCCGTCAGGACTGATTAGTGTGACGTGCCAGAGCACTTCCTGGTTAGCTAATGCTGGGGCTCTGTGTCTGTGTCCGTGTGTGTCTGCACACATCTTTTATTCATGTTTTCCTAAATTCCCGGGGCAACGAGACATGACGTCCATTACTGTTCACCCTTTCCTCCCTCTTTTTCTCTCCTTTCCTCTCATCTTCATCATCATCATCTTATTCTTCTTCTTCTTCTTCTCCTCTTCCTCATCATCATCATAATCTTCTTCTTCCTCCATCTTCTTCTTCTTCTTCTCATCTTCCTCTTCTTCTTCTCCATCTTCTTCTTATTCTCCATCTTCTTCTTCTTAACCTCTTCTTCTTCATCTTCTTCTTCTCCATCTTCTTCTACTTCTCATCTTCCTCTTCTTCTTCTCCATCTTCTTCTTCTCCATCTTCTTCTTCTTCTCCATCTTCTTCTTCTTCGTCATCTTCTTCTTCTCCATCTTCTTCCTCTTTTTCTTCTTCTTCTTCTTCATTTTCTTCGCATCTTCCTCTTCTTCTTCTCATTTTCTTCTTCATCTCCATCTTCTTCTTCTCCTTCTCATCTTCCTCTTCATCATCATCATCATAATCTTCTTCTTCCTCCATCTTCTTCTTCTTCTTCGCATCTTCCTCTTCTTCTTCTCCACCATCTTCTTCTTCTCCATCTTCTTCTTCTTCTCCTCCTCCATCTTCTTCTTCTTCTCCTCCTCCATCTTCTTCTTCTTCTTCGTCCATCTTCTTCCTCTTCTCATCTTCCTCTTCATCTTTTCCATCTTCTCCATCTTCTTATTCTTCTCCTTCTTCTTCTTCTCATCTTCTTCCTCTCATCTTCCTCTTCATCTTTTCCATCTTCTTCTTCTTCTTCTTCTTCTTCTTCTTCTTCTTCTTCTCATCTTCCTCTTCATCTTTTCCATCTTCTTCTTCTTCTTCTTCTTCTTCTTCTCATCTTCCTCTTCTTCTTCTTCTTCTCTTTCTTTTGCTCCCTCTTCTCCTCTCACCTATTGTCATTTCTTCCCCTCTCCTCCGTTCTCTTTTTATCCCCCTCCCATCTCTCCTCTCTGCACTTATCCCACCTCCTCATCCCCTCTCTCGCTTCACCTCTCTATCTATCAAATGCGTTCTCACCCACTCCACTCATCTAAAGCTTTTTCATGCTCAGGCCAGGAGTGCCGTCATTCTGTCTCTTCCCAAACAGACGATAAGAATACCTTCTCCACTGGAACTTTTAGACCTCCCTGAATTATTCATCCCCAGTGTTTCAGCCAATCGCACACCACCCTGAGAAAATACTTTTCTGCTTTTTATTTGAAAACATCAAGTAAATGGAGCTTCGGTGTTCGGAACTTTGGTGGTGGATTCTAGAAGACATGATAATGATATAACTTTCTCTATAAAGAATGGAAAAAGAAAAGATGAAGAAAATGACGGCCATTTTGAAGGAAGTAGTATAATGTGTGGATAGGACTAGAAGGACAAAAATACAATGAACACAGACAGAATCTAACACATTTCACTGTAGACTTTATCACAACTGTATCCATACACACATAACTGTGTATCTATTGGCATGTAGGTATGTAAGTGAAGTGGAGCATATCAGTCCCGAAGGCTATGGATTATCATCTAAACACTTGTCTCTGACTGTTATAGGTAGTGATATAATATAACCATACAGTCTGTTATAGGTAGTGATATAATATAACCAGTCTGTTATAGGTAGTGATATAATATAACCAGTCTGTTATAGGTAGTGATATAATATAACCATACAGTCTGTTATAGGTAGTGATATAATATAACCATACAGTCTGTTATAGGTAGTGATATAATATAACCATACAGTCTGTTATAGGTAGTGATATAATATAACCAGTCTGTTATAGGTAGTGATATAATATAACCAGTCTGTTATAGGTAGTGATATAATATAACCATACAGTCTGTTATAGGTAGTGATATAATATAACCAGTCTGTTATAGGTAGTGATATAATATAACCAGTCTGTTATAGGTAGTGATATAATATAACCAGTCTGTTATAGGTAGTGATATAATATAACCAGTCTGTTATAGGTAGTGATATAATATAACCATACAGTCTGTTATAGGTAGTGATATAATATAACCAGTCTGTTATAGGTAGTGATATAATATAACCATACAGTCTGACTGTTATAGGTAGTGATATAATATAACCATACAGTCTGTTATAGGTAGTGATATAATATAACCAGTCTGTTATAGGTAGTGATATAATATAACCATACAGTCTGTTATAGGTAGTGATATAATATAACAGTCTGTTATAGGTAGTGATATAATATAACAGTCTGTTATAGGTAGTGATATGATATAATATAACCAGTCTGTTATAGGTAGTGATATAATATAACCATACAGTCTGTTATAGGTAGTGATATAATATATAATATAACCAGTCTGTTATAGGTAGTGATATAATATAACCAGTCTGTTATAGGTAGTGATATAATATAACCAGTCTGTTATAGGTAGTGATATAATATAACCAGTCTGTTATAGGTAGTGATATAATATAACCAGTCTGTTATAGGTAGTGATATAATATAACCATCCAGTCTGTTATAGGTAGTGATATAATATAACCAGTCTGTTATAGGTAGTGATATAATATAACCAGTCTGTTATAGGTAGTGATATAATATAACCAGTCTGTTATAGGTAGTGATATAATATAACCATACAGTCTGTTATAGGTAGTGATATAATATAACCAGTCTGTTATAGGTAGTGATATAATATAACCAGTCTGTTATAGGTAGTGATATAATATAACCATACAGTCTGTTATAGGTAGTGATATAATATAACCAGTCTGTTATAGGTAGTGATATAATATAACCAGTCTGTTATAGGTAGTGATATAATATAACCAGTCTGTTATAGGTAGTGATATAATATAACCATACAGTCTGTTATAGGTAGTGATATAATATAACCATACAGTCTGTTATAGGTAGTGATATAATATAACCATACAGTCTGTTATAGGTAGTGATATAATATAACCATACAGTCTGTTATAGGTAGTGATATAATATAACCATACAGTCTGTTATAGGTAGTGATATAATATAACCATACAGTCTGTTATAGGTAGTGATATAATATAACCAGTCTGTTATAGGTAGTGATATAATATAACAGTCTGTTATAAGTAGTGATATAATATAACCAGTCTGTTATAGGTAGTGATATAATATAACCATACAGTCTGTTATAGGTAGTGATATAATATATACCAGTCTGTTATAGGTAGTGATATAATATAACCAGTCTGTTATAGGTAGTGATATAATATAACAGTCTGTTATAGGTAGTGATATAATATAACAGTCTGTTATAGGTAGTGATATAATATAACCAGTCTGTTATAGGTAGTGATATAATATAACCAGTCTGTTATAGGTAGTGATATAATATAACCATACAGTCTGTTATAGGTAGTGATATAATATAACCAGTCTGTTATAGGTAGTGATATAATATAACCATACAGTCTGTTATAGGTAGTGATATAATATAACCAGTCTGTTATAGGTAGTGATATAATATAACCAGTCTGTTATAGGTAGTGATATAATATAACCATACAGTCTGTTATAGGTAGTGATATAATATAACCAGTCTGTTATAGGTAGTGATATAATATAACCAGTCTGTTATAGGTAGTGATATAATATAACCAGTCTGTTATAGGTAGTGATATAATATAACCATACAGTCTGTTATAGGTAGTGATATAATATAACCATACAGTCTGTTATAGGTAGTGATATAATATAACCATACAGTCTGTTATAGGTAGTGATATAATATAACCATACAGTCTGTTATAGGTAGTGATATAATATAACCATACAGTCTGTTATAGGTAGTGATATAATATAACCTGTTATAGGTAGTGATATAATATAACAGTCTGTTATACTGTTATAGGTAGGTAGTGATATAATATAACCATACAGTCTGTTATAGGTAGTGATATAATATAACCATACAGTCTGTTATAGGTAGTGATATAATATAACCATACAGTCTGTTATAGGTAGTGATATAATATAACAGTCTGTTATAGGTAGTGATATAATATAACCAGTCTGTTATAGGTAGTGATATAATATAACCAGTCTGTTATAGGTAGTGATATAATATAACCAGTCTGTTATAGGTAGTGATATAATATAACCATACAGTCTGTTATAGGTAGTGATATAATATAACCATACAGTCTGTTATAAGTAGTGATATAATATAACCATACAGTCTGTTATAGGTAGTGATATAATATAACCAGTCTGTTATAGGTAGTGATATAATATAACCAGTCTGTTATAGGTAGTGATATAATATAACCAGTCTGTTATAGGTAGTGATATAATATAACCAGTCTGTTATAGGTAGTGATATAATATAACCAGTCTGTTATAGGTAGTGATATAATATAACCAGTCTGTTATAGGTAGTGATATAATATAACCAGTCTGTTATAGGTAGTGATATAATATAACCAGTCTGTTATAGGTAGTGATATAATATAACCATACAGTCTGTTATAGGTAGTGATATAATATAACCATACAGTCTGTTATAGGTAGTGATATAATATAACCATACAGTCTGTTATAGGTAGTGATATAATATAACCATACAGTCTGTTATAGGTAGTGATATAATATAACCAGTCTGTTATAGGTAGTGATATAATATAACCAGTCTGTTATAGGTAGTGATATAATATAACCAGTCTGTTATAGGTAGTCTGTTATAGGTAGTGATATAATATAACCAGTCTGTTATAGGTAGTGATATAATATAACCAGTCTGTTATAGGTAGTGATATAATATAACAGTCTGTTATAGGTAGTGATATAATATAACCAGTCTGTTATAGGTAGTGATATAATATAACCAGTCTGTTATAGGTAGTGATATAATATAACCAGTCTGTTATAGGTAGTGATATAATATAACCAGTCTGTTATAGGTAGTGATATAATATAACCAGTCTGTTATAGGTAGTGATATAATATAACCAGTCTGTTATAGGTAGTGATATAATATAACCAGTCTGTTATAGGTAGTGATATAATATAACCAGTCTGTTATAGGTAGTGATATAATATAACCAGTCTGTTATAGGTAGTGATATAATATAACCAGTCTGTTATAGGTAGTGTTATAGGTAGTGATATAATATAACCATACAGTCTGTTATAGGTAGTGATATAATATAACCAGTCTGTTATAGGTAGTGATATAATATAACCATACAGTCTGTTATAGGTAGTGATATAATATAACCAGTCTGTTATAGGTAGTGATATAATATAACCAGTCTGTTATAGGTAGTGATATAATATAACCATACAGTCTGTTATAGGTAGTGATATAATATAACCAGTCTGTTATAGGTAGTGATATAATATAACCAGTCTGTTATAGGTAGTGATATAATATAACCAGTCTGTTATAGGTAGTGATATAATATAACAGTCTGTTATAGGTAGTGATATAATATAACCAGTCTGTTATAGGTAGTGATATAATACCAGTCTGTTATAGGTAGTAACCATATAGTGAATAATATAACCAGTCTGTTATAGGTAGTGATATAATATAACCAGTCTGTTATAGGTAGTGATATAATATAAATAACCCAGTCTGTTATAGGTAGTGATATAATATAACCAGTCTGTTATAGGTAGTGATATAATATAACCAGTCTGTTATAGGTAGTGATATAATATAAATACAGTCTGTTATAGGTAGTGATATAATATAACCAGTCTGTTATAGGTAGTGATATAATATAACCAGTCTGTTATAGGTAGTGATATAATATAACCATACAGTCTGTTATAAGTAGTGATATAATATAACCAGTCTGTTATAGGTAGTGATATAATATAACCATACAGTCTGTTATAGGTGTACAGTCTGTTATAGGTAGTGATATAATATAACCAGTCTGTTATAGGTAGTGATATAATATAACCATACAGTCTGTTATAGTAGTGATATAATATAACCAGTCTGTTATAGGTAGTGATATAATATAACCAGTCTGTTATAGGTAGTGATATAATATAACCATACAGTCTGTTATAGGTAGTGATATAATATAACCAGTCTGTTATAGGTAGTGATATAATATAACCAGTCTGTTATAGGTAGTGATATAATATAACCAGTCTGTTATAGGTAGTGATATAATATAACCATACAGTCTGTTATAGGTAGTGATATAATATAACCAGTCTGTTATAGGTAGTGTAGTGATATAATATAATATAACCAGTCTGTTATAGGTAGTGATATAATATAACAGTCATACAGTCTGTTTATAGTGTAACCAGTGTTATAGGTATGATATAATATAACCATACAGTCTGTTATAGGTAGTGATATAATATAACCAGTCTGTTATAGGTAGTGATATAATATAACCAGTCTGTTATAGGTAGTGATATGAAATAACTGGAGAAGCGGCCACAGACTGCAGGTCGCGGGTAGGCGCAGGCCGTAGTCGACAGAGACACCTGCTCACACGCAGCATCTGATGAAGGCAAAAAAACACGACAGGACAGGGCGATACACAATCACAGCAAAAACACGACAGGACAGGGCGAAACGCAATCACAGCATGGTGAATACAATACAAGGAACCGACGGGACAGGAACGGATCACAAAGGAATAAATAGGGACTCTAATCAGGGAAAGGATCGGGAACAGGTGTGGGAAGACTAAATGATGATTAGGGAATAGGAACAGCTGGGAGCAGGAACGGAACGATAGAGAGAAGAGAGAGCAGAGAGAGTGAGAGAGGGAGGGGGAGAGAGAGGGATAGAAGGAGGGAAAGAACCAAATAAGACCAGCAGAGGGAAACGAATAGCATGGGGAGCACAGGGACAAGACATGATAATAAATGACAAACATGACAGTACCCCCCACTCACCGAGCGCCTCCTGGCGCACTCGAGGAGGAATCCTGGCGGCAACGGAGGAAATCATCGATGAGTGAACGGTCCAGCACGCCCCGAGACGGAACCCAACTCCTCTCCTCAGGACCGTAACCCTCCCAATCCACTAGGTATTGGTGACCCCGCCCCCGTGAACGCATGTCCATGATCTTATGTACCTTGTAAATAGGTGCGCTCTCGACAAGGACGGGAGGAGGAAGTCGACGGGGTGCGAAGAAAGGGCTTAACACAGGAGACATGGAAGACAGGATGGCCCGCTGACGAAGATGTCGCGGAAGAAACTAGTCGCACAGCGACAGGATTGACGACCTGGGAGACACGGAACGGACCAATGAACCGCGGAGTCAGCTTACGAGAAGCTGTCGTAAGAGGAAGGTTGCGAGTGGAAAGCCCACTCTCTGGCCGCAACAATACCTTGGACTCTTAATCCTGCGTTTATTGGCTCTCACCGTCTGTGCCCTGTAACGGCAAAGTGCAGACCTCACCCTCCTCCAGGTGCGCTCTAGCGTTGGACAAACGCTGAGCGGAGGGAACGCTGGACTCGGCAAGCTGGGATGAGAACAGAGGAGGCTGGTAACCCAGACTACTCTGAAACGGAGATAACCCGGTAGCAGACGAAGGAAGCGGGTGTGAGCGTATTCTGCCCAGGGGAGCTGTTCTGCCCAAGACGCAGGGTTTCTGAAAGAAAGGCTGCGTAGTATGCGACCAATCGTCTGATTGGCCCTCTCTGCTTGACCGTTAGACTGGGGATGAAACCCGGAAGAGAGACTGACGGACGCACCAATCAAACGACAGAACTCCCTCCAAAACTGTGACGTGAATTGCGGGCCTCTGTCTGAAACGGCGTCTAACGGGAGGCCATGAATTCTGAATACATTCTCAATAATGATTTGTGCCGTCTCCTTAGCGGAAGGAAGTTTAGCGAGGGGAATGAAATGTGCCGCCTTAGAGAACCTATCGACAACCGTCAGAATCACAGTCTTCCCCGCAGACAAAGGCAGACCGGTAATGAAGTCTAAGGCAATGTGAGACCATGGTCGAGAAGGAATGAGGAGCGGTCTGAGACGACCGGCAGGAGAGAGTTACCCGACTTAGTCTGCGCGCAGTCGAACAAGCAGCCACGAACGGCGCGTGTCACGCTCCTGAGTCGGCCACCAAAAGCGCTGGCGAATAGACGCAAGAGTGCCTCGAACACCGGGATGACCAGCTAACTTGGCAGAGTGAGCCCACTGAAGAACAGCCAGGCGAGTGGAAACAGGAACGAAAAGGAGGTTACTAGGACAAGCGGCGACGCAGTGTGCGTGAGTGCTTGCTTAACCTGTCTTTCAATTCCCAGACTGTTAACCCGACAACACGCCCATAAGGAAGAATCCCCTCGGGATCAGTAGAAGCCACAGAAGAACTAAACAGACGGGATAAGGCATCAGGCTTGGTGTTCTTGCTACCCGGACGGTAAGAAATCACAAACTCGAAACGAAGCGAAAAACAACGCCCAACGGCTTGACGGGCATTAAGTCGTTTGGCAGAACGGATGTACTCAAGGTTCTTATGGTCTGTCCAAACGACAAAAGAACGGTCGCCCCCTCAACCACTGTCGCCATTCGCCTAGGGCTAAGCGGATGGCGAGCAGTTCACGGTTACCCACATCATAGTTGCGCTCAGATGGCGACAGGCGATGAGAAAAATAAGCGCAAGGATGAACATATCGTCAGACTGGAAGCGCTGGGATAGAATGGCTCCCACGCCTACCTCTGAAGCGTCAACCTCGACAATGAATTGTCTAGTGACGTCAGGAGTAACGAGGATAGGAGCGGACGTAAACGTTCTTTTAGAAGATCAAAAGCTCCTGGGCGGAACCGGACCACTTAAAACACGTCTTGACAGAAGTAAGAGCTGTGAGAGGGGCAGCAACTTGACCGAAATTACGAATGAAACGCCGATAGAAATTAGCGAAACCTAAAAAGCGCTGCAACTCGACACGTGACCTTGGAGCGGGCCAATCACTGACAGCTTGGACCTTAGCGGAATCCATCTGAATGCCTTCAGCGGAAATAACGGAACCGAGAAAAGTAACGGAGGAGACATGAAAAGAGCACTTCTCAGCCTTTACGTAGAGACAATTCTCTAAAGGCGCTGTAGAACACGTCGAACGTGCTGAACATGAATCTCGAGTGACGGAGAAAAAATCAGGATATCGTCAAGATAGACAAAAACAAAAATGTTCAACATGTCTCTCA